>NC_089818.1:26124399-26194399 GCF_029633855.1 Hoplias malabaricus | reverse complement strand
TAAGGTGTGTGTGTGTGTGTTGGTGTGTGCTGCAGGGCTGTGTAACGGTACGAGTGGGGGTCGCTGTGTTTAAGGTGTGTGTGTGTTGGTGTGTACTGCAGGGCTTTGTAACGGTATGAGTGGGGGTCGCTGTGTTTAAGGTGTGTGTGTGTTGGTGTGTACTGCAGGGCTGTGTAACGGTACGAGTGGGGGTCACTGTGTTTAAGGTGTGTGTGTGTGTGTTGGTGTGTACTGCAGGGCTGTGTAACGGTACGAGTGGGGGTCGCTGTGTTTAAGGTGTGTGTGTGTGTGTTGGTGTGTGCTGCAGGGCTGTGTAACGGTACGAGTGGGGGTCGCTGTGTTTAAGGTGTGTGTGTGTGTTGGTGTGTACTGCAGGGCTGTGTAACGGTACGAGTGGGGTCGCTGTGTTTAAGGTGTGTGTGTGTTGGTGTGCACTGCAGGGCTTTGTAACGGTACGAGTGGGGGTCACTGTTTAAGGTGTGTGTGTGTGTGTTGGTGTGTACTGCAGGGCTGTGTAACGGTACGAGTGAGGGTCACTGTGTTTAAGGTGTGTGTGTGTGTTGGTGTGTACTGTGGGGCTTTAACGGTACGAGTGGGCGTCACTGTGTTTAAGGTGTGTGTGTGTGTTGGTGTGTACTGCAGGGATTTGTAACGGTACGAGTGGGGGTCGCTGTGTTTAAGGTGTGTGTGTTGGTGTGTGCTGCAGGGCTTTGTAACGGTACGAGTGGGGGTCGCTGTGTTTAAGGTGTGTGTGTGTGTTGGTGTGTACTGCAGGGATTTGTAACGGTACGAGTGAGGGTCACTGTGTTTAAGGTGTGTGTGTTGGTGTGTGCTGCAGGGCTTTGTAACGGTACGAGTGGGGGTCGCTGTGTTTAAGGTGTGTGTGTGTGTGTGTGTGTGTTGGTGTGTACTGCAGGGCTGTGTAACGGTACGAGTGGGGGTCACTGTTTAAGGTGTGTGTGTGTGTGTTAGTGTGTACTGCAGGGCTTTGTAACGGTACGAGTGGGGGTCACAGTGTTTAAGGTGTGTGTGTGTGTGTTGGTGTGTAATGCGGGGCTTTGTAACGGTACGAGTGGGGGTCACTGTGTTTAAGGTGCGTGTGTGTTGGTGTGTACTGCGGGGCTTTGTAACGGTACGAGTGGGCGTCACTGTTTTTAAGGTGCGTGCGTGTTGGTGTGTACTGCGGGGCTTTGTAACGGTACGAGTGGGCGTCACTGTTTTTAAGGTGCGTGCGTGTTGGTGTGTACTGCGGGGCTGTGTAACGGTACGAGTGGGCGTCACTGTTTTTAAGGTGTGTGTGTTGGTGTGTAATGCGGGGCTTTGTAACGGTACGAGTGGGCGTCACTGTGTTTAAGGTGCGTGCGTGTTGGTGTGTACTGCGGGGCTTTGTAACGGTACGAGTGGGCGTCACTGTGTTTAAGGTGTGTGTGTGTTGGTGTGTACTGCGGGGCTGTGTAACGGTACGAGTGGGCGTCACTGTGTTTAAGGTGTGTGTGTGTTGGTGTGTACTGCGGGGCTTTGTAACGGTACGAGTGGGCGTCACTGTGTTTAAGGTGTGTGTGTTGGTGTGCACTGCGGGGCTTTGTAACGGTACGAGTGGGGGTCACTGTGTTTAAGGTGTGTGTGTTGGTGTGTAATGCGGGGCTTTGTAACGGTACGAGTGGGCGTCACTGTTTTTAAGGTGTGTGTGTGTTGGTGTGTACTGCGGGGCTTTGTAACGGTACGAGTGGGCGTCACTGTTTTTAAGGTGTTTGTGTGTTGGTGTGTACTGCGGGGCTTTGTAACGGTACGAGTGGGCGTCACTGTTTTTAAGGTGTGTGTGTGTTGGTGTGTACTGCGGGGCTTTGTAACGGTACGAGTGGGGGTCACTGTGTTTAAGGTGTGTGTATGTTGGTGTGTAATGCGGGGCTTTGTAACGGTACGAGTGGGCGTCACTGTTTTTAAGGTTTGTGTGTGTTGGTGTGTACTGCGGGGCTTTGTAACGGTACGAGTGGGCGTCACTGTTTTTAAGGTGTGTGTGTGTTGGTGTGTACTGCGGGGCTTTGTAATGGTACGAGTGGGGGTCACTGTGTTTAAGATGCGTGTGTGTTGGTGTGTAATGCGGGGCTTTGTAACGGTACGAGTGGGGGTCACTGTGTTTAAGGTGTGTGTGTGTGTTGGTGTGTGCTGCAGGGCTTTGTAATAGTACGAGTGGGGATCACTGTGCTTAAGGTGCGTGTGTGTTGGTGTGTAATGCGGGGCTTTGTAACGGCACGAGTGGGGGTCACTGTGTTTAAGGTGTGTGTGTGTGTGTTGGTGTGTACTGCAGGGCTGTGTAACGGTACGAGTGGGGGTCGCTGTGTTTAAGATGCGTGTGTGTTGGTGTGTAATGCGGGGCTTTGTAAAGGTACGAGTGGGGGTCGCTGTGTTTAAGATGCGTGTGTGTTGGTGTGCACTGCAGGGCTTTGTAACGGTACGAGTGGGGGTCACTGTTTAAGGTGTGTGTGTGTGTGTTGGTGTGTACTGCAGGGCTGTGTAACGGTACGAGTGGGGGTCGCTGTGTTTAAGGTGTGTGTGTGTTGGTGTGTACTGCAGGGCTTTGTAAGGGTACAAGTGGGGGTTG
Source organism: Hoplias malabaricus (assembly GCF_029633855.1). Classification (NCBI taxonomy): domain Eukaryota; kingdom Metazoa; phylum Chordata; class Actinopteri; order Characiformes; family Erythrinidae; genus Hoplias; species Hoplias malabaricus. The sequence continues at coordinate 26,191,797 of NC_089818.1, read as the reverse complement.
CTGTATTTAAGGTGTGTGTGTGTTGGTGTGTGCTGCAGGGCTTTGTAACGGTACGAGTGAGGGTCACTGTGTTTAAGTTGTGTGTGTGTGTGTTGGTGTGTACTGTGGGGCTTTAACGGTACGAGTGGGCGTCACTGTGTTTAAGGTGTGTGTGTGTTGGTGTGTACTGCAGGGCTTTGTAACGGTACGAGTGAGGGTCACTGTGTTTAAGTTGTGTGTGTGTGTGTTGGTGTGTACTGTGGGGCTTTGCAACGGTACGAGTGGGGGTCACTGTGTTTAAGGTGTGTGTGTTGGTGTGTGCTGCAGGGCTTTGTAACGGTACGAGTGGGGGTCGCTGTGTTTAAGGTGTGTGTGTGTGTGTTGGTGTGTACTGCAGGGCTGTGTAACGGTACGAGTGGGGGTCACTGTTTAAGGTGTGTGTGTGTGTGTTAGTGTGTACTGCAGGGCTTTGTAACGGTACGAGTGGGGGTCAATGTGTTTAAGGTGTGTGTGTGTGTGTGTTGGTGTGTAATGCGGGGCTTTGTAACGGTACGAGTGGGGGTCGCTGTGTTTAAGGTGTGTGTGTGTTGGTGTGTACTGCGGGGCTTTGTAAGGGTACGAGTGGGGGTCACTGTGTTTAAGGTGTGTGTGTGTTGGTGTGTACTGCGGGGCTTTGTAACGGTACGAGTGGGCGTCACTGTTTTTAAGGTGTGTGTGTGTGTTGGTGTGCAATGCGGGGCTTTGTAACGGTACGAGTGGGCGTCACTGTTTTTAAGGTGTGTGTGTGTGTTGGTGTGCACTGCGGGGCTTTGTAACGGTACGAGTGGGCGTCACTGTTTTTAAGGTGTGTGTGTGTGTTGGTGTGTACTGCGGGGCTTTGTAACAGTACGAGTGGGCGTCACTGTTTTTAAGGTGTGTGTGTGTGTTGGTGTGCACTGCGGGGCTTTGTAACGGTACGAGTGGGCGTCACTGTTTTTAAGGTGTGTGTGTGTTGGTGTGTACTGCGGGGCTTTGTAATAGTACGAGTGGGGGTCACTGTGCTTAAGGTGCGTGTGTGTTGGTGTGTGCTGCAGGGCTTTGTAATAGTACGAGTGGGGGTCACTGTGCTTAAGGTGCGTGTGTGTTGGTGTGTGCTGCAGGGCTTTGTAATAGTACGAGTGGGGGTCATTGTGCTTAAGGTGCGTGTGTGTTGGTGTGTGCTGCAGGGCTTTGTAATAGTACGAGTGGGGGTCACTGTGCTTAAGGTGCGTGTGTGTTGGTGTGTGCTGCAGGGCTTTGTAATAGTACGAGTGGGGGTCACTGTGCTTAAGGTGCGTGTGTGTTGGTGTGTGCTGCAGGGCTTTGTAATAGTACGAGTGGGGGTCACTGTGCTTAAGGTGCGTGTGTGTTGGTGTGTGCTGCAGGGCTTTGTAATAGTACGAGTGGGGGTCATTGTGCTTAAGGTGCGTGTGTGTTGGTGTGTGCTGCAGGGCTTTGTAATAGTACGAGTGGGGGTCACTGTGTTTAAGGTGCGTGTGTGTTGGTGTGTGCTGCAGGGCTTTGTAATAGTACGAGTGGGGGTCACTGTGTTTAAGATGCGTGTGTGTTGGTGTGTGCTGCGGGGCTTTGTAATAGTACGAGTGGGGGTCACTGTGTTTAAGATGCGTGTGTGTTGGTGTGTGCTGCGGGGCTTTGTAATAGTACGAGTGGGGGTCATTGTGCTTAAGGTGCGTGTGTGTTGGTGTGTGCTGCAGGGCTTTGTAATAGTACGAGTGGGGGTCATTGTGCTTAAGGTGCGTGTGTGTTGGTGTGTGCTGCAGGGCTTTGTAATAGTACGAGTGGGGGTCACTGTGCTTAAGGTGCGTGTGTGTTGGTGTGTGCTGCAGGGCTTTGTAATAGTACGAGTGGGGGTCACTGTGCTTAAGGTGCGTGTGTGTTGGTGTGTACTGCAGGGCTTTGTAACGGTAGGAGTGGGGGTCACTGTGCTTAAGGTGCGTGTGTGTTGGTGTGTAATGCGGGGCTTTGTAACGGTACGAGTGGGGGTCACTGTGTTTAAGGTGTGTGTGTGTGTTGGTGTGTGCTGCAGGGCTTTGTAATAGTACGAGTGGGGGTCACTGTGCTTAAGGTGCGTGTGTGTTGGTGTGTAATGCGGGGCTTTGTAACGGTACGAGTGGGGGTCACTGTGTTTAAGGTGTGTGTGTGTTGGTGTGTACTGCGGGGCTTTGTAACGGTACGAGTGGGGGTCGCTGTGTTTAAGGTGTGTGTATGTTGGTGTGTAATGCGGGGCTTTGTAACGGTACGAGTGGGCGTCACTGTTTTTAAGGTGTGTGTGTGTTGGTGTGCACTGCGGGGCTTTGTAACGGTACGAGTGGGCGTCACTGTTTTTAAGGTGTGTGTGTTGGTGTGTAATGCGGGACTTTGTAACGGTACGAGTGGGGGTCCCTGTGTTTAAGGTGTGTGTGTGTTGGTGTGCACTGCGGGGCTTTGTAACGGTACGAGTGGGCGTCACTGTTTTTAAGGTGTGTGTGTGTTGGTGTGCACTGCGGGGCTTTGTAACGGTACGAGTGGGCGTCACTGTTTTTAAGGTGTGTGTGTTGGTGTGTACTGCGGGGCTTTGTAACGGTACGAGTGGGCGTCACTGTTTTTAAGGTGTGTGTGTGTTGGTGTGCACTGCGGGGCTTTGTAACGGTACGAGTGGGCGTCACTGTTTTTAAGGTGTGTGTGTTGGTGTGTACTGCGGGGCTTTGTAACGGTACGAGTGGGGGGTCACTGTGTTTAAGGTGTGTGTGTGTTTGTGTGTGTTGGTGTGTACTGCAGTGTTTTGTAACGGTACGAGTGGGGGTCACTGTGTTTAACGTGTGTGTGTGTGTGTGTTGGTGTGTACTGCAGTGCTTTGTAACGGTACGAGTGGGGGTCACTGTGTTTAACGTGTGTGTGTGTGTGTGTTGGTGTGTACTGCAGTGCTTTGTAACGGTACGAGTGGGGGTCACTGTGTTTAACGTGTGTGTGTGTGTGTTGCAGGGCTGTGTAACAGTACGAGTGTGGGTCACTGTGTTTAAGGTGTGTGTGTGTGTGTTGGTGTGTACTGCAGGGCTTTGTAACGGTATGAGTGGGGGTCACTGTGTTTAGTGTGTGTGTGTGTGTGTGTGTGTGTGTTGGTGTGTACTGCACGGCTTTGTAACGGTACGAGTGGGGGTCACTGTGTGTTGGTGTGTACTGCAGTGCTTTGTAATGGTACGAGTGGGGGTCACTGTTTAAGGTGTGTGTGTGTGTGTGTTGGTGTATACTGCAGAGCTTTGTAACGGTACGAGTGGGGGTCACTGTGTTTAAGGTGTGTGTGTGTTGGTGTGTACTGCACGGCTTTGTAACGGTATGAGTGGGGGTCACTGTGTTTAAGGTGTGTGTGTGTGTGTGTGTTGGTGTGTACTGCACGGCTTTGTAACGGTACGAGTGGGGGTCACTGTGTTTAAGGTGTGTGTGTGTGTGTTGGTGTGTACTGCACGGCTTTGTAACGGTACGAGTGGGGGTCACTGTGTTTAAGGTGTGTGTGTGTGTGTGTTTGTGTGTGTTGGTGTGTACTGCAGTGCTTTGTAATGGTACGAGTGGGGGGTCACTGTGTTTAAGGTGTGTGTGTGTTTGTGTGTGTTGGTGTGTACTGCAGTGTTTTGTAACGGTACGAGTGGGGGTCACTGTGTTTAACGTGTGTGTTGGTGTGTACTGCACGGCTTTGTAACGGTACGAGTGGGCGTCACTGTTTTTAAGGTGTGTGTGTGTTGGTGTGTACTGCGGGGCTTTGTAACGGTACGAGTGGGCGTCACTGTTTTTAAGGTGTGTGTGTGTTGGTGTGCACTGCGGGGCTTTGTAACGGTACGAGTGGGGGGTCACTGTGTTTAAGGTGTGTGTGTGTTTGTGTGTGTTGGTGTGTACTGCAGTGTTTTGTAACGGTACGAGTGGGGGTCACTGTGTTTAACGTGTGTGTTGGTGTGTACTGCAGTGCTTTGTAACGGTACGAGTGGGGGTCACTGTGTTTAACGTGTGTGTGTGTGTGTGTTGGTGTGTACTGCAGTGCTTTGTAACGGTACGAGTGGGGGTCACTGTGTTTAACGTGTGTGTGTGTGTGTTGCAGGGCTGTGTAACAGTACGAGTGTGGGTCACTGTGTTTAAGGTGTGTGTGTGTGTGTTGGTGTGTACTGCAGGGCTTTGTAACGGTATGAGTGGGGGTCACTGTGTTTAGTGTGTGTGTGTGTGTGTGTGTGTGTGTGTTGGTGTGTACTGCACGGCTTTGTAACGGTACGAGTGGGGGTCACTGTGTGTTGGTGTGTACTGCAGTGCTTTGTAATGGTACGAGTGGGGGTCACTGTTTAAGGTGTGTGTGTGTGTGTGTTGGTGTATACTGCAGAGCTTTGTAACGGTACGAGTGGGGGTCACTGTGTTTAAGGTGTGTGTGTGTTGGTGTGTACTGCACGGCTTTGTAACGGTATGAGTGGGGGTCACTGTGTTTAAGGTGTGTGTGTGTGTGTGTTGGTGTGTACTGCACGGCTTTGTAACGGTACGAGTGGGGGTCACTGTGTTTAAGGTGTGTGTGTGTGTGTTGGTGTGTACTGCACGGCTTTGTAACGGTACGAGTGGGGGTCACTGTGTTTAAGGTGTGTGTGTGTGTGTGTTTGTGTGTGTTGGTGTGTACTGCAGTGCTTTGTAATGGTACGAGTGGGGGGTCACTGTGTTTAAGGTGTGTGTGTGTTTGTGTGTGTTGGTGTGTACTGCAGTGTTTTGTAACGGTACGAGTGGGGGTCACTGTGTTTAACGTGTGTGTTGGTGTGTACTGCACGGCTTTGTAACGGTACGAGTGGGCGTCACTGTTTTTAAGGTGTGTGTGTGTTGGTGTGTACTGCGGGGCTTTGTAACGGTACGAGTGGGCGTCACTGTTTTTAAGGTGTGTGTGTGTTGGTGTGCACTGCGGGGCTTTGTAACGGTACGAGTGGGGGTCACTGTGCTTAAGGTGCGTGTGTGTTGGTGTGTAATGCGTGGCCTTGTAACGGTACGAGTGGGGGTCACTGTGTTTAAGGTGTGTGTGTGTTGGTGTGTGCTGCAGGGTTTTGTAACGGTACGAGTGGGGGTCACTGTGTTTAAGGTGTGTGTGTGTGTGTTGGTGTGTGCTGCACGGCTTTGTAAAGGTACGAGTGGGGGTCACTGTGTTTAAGGTGTGTGTGTGTGTTGGTGTGTACTGCAGTGCTTTGTAACGGTACGAGTGGGGGTCACTGTGTTTAACGTGTGTGTGTGTGTGTGTGTTGCAGGGCTGTGTAACGGTACAAGTGGGGGTCACTGTATTTAAGGTGTGTGTGTGTTGGTGTGTACTGCGGGGCTTTAACGGTACGAGTGGGGGTCGCTGTGTTTAAGGTGTGTGTGTGTGTTGGTGTGTACTGCAGGGCTTTGTAACGGTACGAGTGGGGGTCGCTGTGTTTAAGGTGTGTGTGTGTGTTTTGGTGTGTGCTGCAGGGCTTTGTAACGGTACGAGTGGGGGTCGCCGTGTTTAAGGTGTGTGTGTGTTTTGGTGTGTACTGCAGGGCTGTGTAACGGTACGAGTGGAGGTCGCTGTGTTTAAGGTGTGTGTGGGTGTGTGTGTGTGTGTGTGTTTTGGTGTGTACTGCAGGGCTTTGTAACGGTACGAGTGGGGGTCGCTGTGTTTAAGGTGTGTGTGTTTGTCTGTGTTGGTGTGTACTGCAGTGCTTTGTAACGGTACGAGTGGGGGTCACTGTGTTTAACGTGTGTGTGTGTGTGTGTGTGTGTGTGTGTGTGTTGGTGTGTACTGCGGGGCTTTGTAACGGTACGAGTGGGGGTCGCTGTGTTTAAGGTGTGTGTGTGTGTGTGTGTGTGTTGGTGTGTACTGCAGGGTTTTGTAACGGTACGAGTGGGGGCCACAGTGTTTAAGGTGTGTGTGTGTGTGTGTTGGTGTGTACTGCAGGGCTTTGTAACGGTACGAGTGGGGGTCGCTGTGTTTAAGGTGTGTGTGTGTATGTTGGTGTGTACTGCGGGGCTTTAACGGTACGAGTGGGGGCCACTGTGTTTAAGGTGTGTGTGTGTGTGTTGGTGTGTACTGCACGGCTTTGTAACGGTACGAGTGAGGGTCACTGTGTTTAAGGTGTGTGTGTGTGTGTGTTGGTGTGTGCTGCAGGACTGTGAAACGGTACGAGTGGGGGTCGCTGTGTTTAAGGTGTGTGTGTGTGTGTTGGTGTGTACTGCAGGGTTTTGTAACGGTACGAGTGGGGGTCGCTGTGTTTAAGGTGTGTGTGTGTGTGTGTTGGTGTGTACTGCAGGGTTTTGTAACGGTACGAGTGGGGGCCACTGTGTTTAAGGTGTGTGTGTGTGTGTTGGTGTGTACTGCAGGGCTTTGTAACGGTACGAGTGGGGGTCGCTGTGTTTAAGGTGTGTGTGTGTGTGTTGGTGTGTACTGCACGGCTTTGTAACGGTACGAGTGAGGGTCACTGTGTTTAAGGTGTGTGTGTGTGTGTTGGTGTGTGCTGCAGGACTGTGAAACGGTACGAGTGGGGGTCGCTGTGTTTAGTGTGTGTGTGTTGGTGTGTACTGCAGGGCTGTGTAACGGTACGAGTGGGGGTCGCTGTGTTTAAGGTGTGTGTGTGTGTGTGTGTGTGTTGGTGTGTACTGCAGGGCTGTGTAACGGTACGAGTGGGGGTCGCTGTGTTTAAGGTGTGTGTGTGTGTGTTGGTGTGTACTGCGGGGCTTTGTAACGGAACGAGTGCGGGTCGCTGTGTTTAAGGTGTGTGTGTGTGTGTTGGTGTGTACTGCAGGGCTTTGTAACGGTACGAGTGGGGGTCGCTGTGTTTAAGGTGTGTGTGTGTGTGTTGGTGTGTACTGCGGGGCTTTGTAACGGAACGAGTGCGGGTCGCTGTGTTTAAGGTGTGTTTGTGTGTTGGTGTGTACTGCAGGGCTTTGTAACGGTACGAGTGGGGGTCGCTGTGTTTAAGGTGTGTGTGTGTGTGTTGGTGTGTACTGCGGGGCTTTGTAACGGAACGAGTGCGGGTCGCTGTGTTTAAGGTGTGTGTGTGTTGGTGTGTACTGCACGGCTTTGTAACGGTACGAGTGAGGGTCACTGTGTTTAAGGTGCGTGTGTGTGTGTTGGTGTGTACTGCACGGCTTTGTAACGGTACGAGTGAGGGTCACTGTGTTTAAGGTGTGTGTGTGTGTGTTGGTGTGTACTGCGGGGCTTTGTAACGGAACGAGTGCGGGTCGCTGTGTTTAAGGTGTGTTTGTGTGTTGGTGTGTACTGCAGGGCTTTGTAACGGTACGAGTGGGGGTCGCTGTGTTTAAGGTGTGTGTGTGTGTGTTGGTGTGTACTGCGGGGCTTTGTAACGGAACGAGTGCGGGTCGCTGTGTTTAAGGTGTGTGTGTGTTGGTGTGTACTGCACGGCTTTGTAACGGTACGAGTGAGGGTCACTGTGTTTAAGGTGCGTGTGTGTGTGTTGGTGTGTACTGCAGGGCTGTGTAACGGTACGAGTGAGGGTCACTGTGTTTAAGGTGCGTGTGTGTGTGTTGGTGTGTACTGTGGGGCTTTAACGGTACGAGTGGGCGTCACTGTGTTTAAGGTGTGTGTGTGTTGGTGTGTACTGCAGGGCTTTGTAACGGTACGAGTGAGGGTCACTGTGTTTAAGTTGTGTGTGTGTGTGTTGGTGTGTACTGTGGGGCTTTGCAACGGTACGAGTGGGGGTCACTGTGTTTAAGGTGTGTGTGTTGGTGTGTGCTGCAGGGCTTTGTAACGGTACGAGTGGGGGTCGCTGTGTTTAAGGTGTGTGTGTGTGTGTTGGTGTGTACTGCAGGGCTGTGTAACGGTACGAGTGGGGGTCACTGTTTAAGGTGTGTGTGTGTGTGTTAGTGTGTACTGCAGGGCTTTGTAACGGTACGAGTGGGGGTCAATGTGTTTAAGGTGTGTGTGTGTGTGTGTTGGTGTGTAATGCGGGGCTTTGTAACGGTACGAGTGGGGGTCGCTGTGTTTAAGGTGTGTGTGTGTTGGTGTGTACTGCGGGGCTTTGTAAGGGTACGAGTGGGCGTCACTGTGTTTAAGGTGTGTGTGTGTTGGTGTGTACTGCGGGGCTTTGTAACGGTACGAGTGGGCGTCACTGTTTTTAAGGTGTGTGTGTGTGTTGGTGTGCACTGCGGGGCTTTGTAACGGTACGAGTGGGCGTCACTGTTTTTAAGGTGTGTGTGTGTGTTGGTGTGTACTGCGGGGCTTTGTAACGGTACGAGTGGGCGTCACTGTTTTTAAGGTGTGTGTGTGTGTTGGTGTGCACTGCGGGGCTTTGTAACGGTACGAGTGGGCGTCACTGTTTTTAAGGTGTGTGTGTGTGTGTGTTGGTGTGCACTGCGGGGCTTTGTAACGGTACGAGTGGGCGTCACTGTTTTTAAGGTGTGTGTGTGTGTTGGTGTGCACTGCGGGGCTTTGTAACGGTACGAGTGGGCGTCACTGTTTTTAAGGTGTGTGTGTGTGTTGGTGTGTACTGCGGGGCTTTGTAACGGTACGAGTGGGCGTCACTGTTTTTAAGGTGTGTGTGTGTGTTGGTGTGCACTGCGGGGCTTTGTAACGGTACGAGTGGGCGTCACTGTTTTTAAGGTGTGTGTGTGTGTTGGTGTGTAATGCGGGGCTTTGTAACGGTACGAGTGGGCGTCACTGTTTTTAAGGTGTGTGTGTGTGTTGGTGTGCACTGCGGGGCTTTGTAACGGTACGAGTGGGCGTCACTGTTTTTAAGGTGTGTGTGTGTTGGTGTGTACTGCGGGGCTTTGTAACAGTACGAGTGGGCCTCACTGTTTTTAAGGTGTGTGTGTGTGTTGGTGTGCACTGCGGGGCTTTGTAACGGTACGAGTGGGCGTCACTGTTTTTAAGGTGTGTGTGTGTTGGTGTGTACTGCGGGGCTTTGTAATAGTACGAGTGGGGGTCACTGTGCTTAAGGTGCGTGTGTGTTGGTGTGTGCTGCAGGGCTTTGTAATAGTACGAGTGGGGGTCATTGTGCTTAAGGTGCGTGTGTGTTGGTGTGTGCTGCAGGGCTTTGTAATAGTACGAGTGGGGGTCACTGTGCTTAAGGTGCGTGTGTGTTGGTGTGTGCTGCAGGGCTTTGTAATAGTACGAGTGGGGGTCATTGTGCTTAAGGTGCGTGTGTGTTGGTGTGTGCTGCAGGGCTTTGTAATAGTACGAGTGGGGGTCACTGTGTTTAAGATGCGTGTGTGTTGGTGTGTGCTGCGGGGCTTTGTAATAGTACGAGTGGGGGTCATTGTGCTTAAGGTGCGTGTGTGTTGGTGTGTGCTGCGGGGCTTTGTAATAGTACGAGTGGGGGTCATTGTGCTTAAGGTGCGTGTGTGTTGGTGTGTGCTGCAGGGCTTTGTAATAGTACGAGTGGGGGTCACTGTGCTTAAGGTGCGTGTGTGTTGGTGTGTGCTGCAGGGCTTTGTAATAGTACGAGTGGGGGTCACTGTGCTTAAGGTGCGTGTGTGTTGGTGTGTGCTGCAGGGCTTTGTAATAGTACGAGTGGGGGTCACTGTGCTTAAGGTGCGTGTGTGTTGGTGTGTACTGCAGGGCTTTGTAACGGTACGAGTGGGGGTCACTGTGCTTAAGGTGCGTGTGTGTTGGTGTGTAATGCGGGGCTTTGTAACGGTACGAGTGGGGGTCACTGTGTTTAAGGTGTGTGTGTGTTGGTGTGTACTGCGGGGCTTTGTAACGGTACGAGTGGGGGTCGCTGTGTTTAAGGTGTGTGTATGTTGGTGTGTAATGCGGGGCTTTGTAACGGTACGAGTGGGCGTCACTGTTTTTAAGGTGTGTGTGTGTTGGTGTGCACTGCGGGGCTTTGTAACGGTACGAGTGGGCGTCACTGTTTTTAAGGTGTGTGTGTTGGTGTGTAATGCGGGACTTTGTAACGGTACGAGTGGGGGTCACTGTGTTTAAGGTGTGTGTGTGTTGGTGTGCACTGCGGGGCTTTGTAACGGTACGAGTGGGCGTCACTGTTTTTAAGGTGTGTGTGTGTTGGTGTGCACTGCGGGGCTTTGTAACGGTACGAGTGGGGGTCACTGTTTTTAAGGTGTGTGTGTGTTGGTGTGTACTGCGGGGCTTTGTAACGGTACGAGTGGGCGTCACTGTTTTTAAGGTGTGTGTGTGTTGGTGTGCACTGCGGGGCTTTGTAACGGTACGAGTGGGCGTCACTGTTTTTAAGGTGTGTGTGTTGGTGTGTACTGCGGGGCTTTGTAACGGTACGAGTGGGGGGTCACTGTGTTTAAGGTGTGTGTGTGTTTGTGTGTGTTGGTGTGTACTGCGGTGTTTTGTAACGGTACGAGTGGGGGTCACTGTGTTTAAGGTGTGTGTGTGTTTGTGTGTGTTGGTGTGTACTGCAGTGTTTTGTAACGGTACGAGTGGGGGTCACTGTGTTTAACGTGTGTGTGTGTGTGTGTTGGTGTGTACTGCAGTGCTTTGTAACGGTACGAGTGGGGGTCACTGTGTTTAACGTGTGTGTGTGTGTGTGTTGGTGTGTACTGCAGTGCTTTGTAACGGTACGAGTGGGGGTCACTGTGTTTAACGTGTGTGTGTGTGTGTTGCAGGGCTGTGTAACAGTACGAGTGTGGGTCACTGTGTTTAAGGTGTGTGTGTGTGTGTTGGTGTGTACTGCAGGGCTTTGTAACGGTATGAGTGGGGGTCACTGTGTTTAGTGTGTGTGTGTGTGTGTGTGTGTGTGTGTTGGTGTGTACTGCACGGCTTTGTAACGGTACGAGTGGGGGTCACTGTTTAAGGTGTGTGTGTGTGTGTGTTGGTGTATACTGCAGAGCTTTGTAACGGTACGAGTGGGGGTCACTGTGTTTAAGGTGTGTGTGTGTTGGTGTGTACTGCACGGCTTTGTAACGGTATGAGTGGGGGTCACTGTGTTTAAGGTGTGTGTGTGTGTGTGTTGGTGTGTACTGCACGGCTTTGTAACGGTACGAGTGGGGGTCACTGTTTAAGGTGTGTGTGTGTGTGTTGGTGTGTACTGCACGGTTTTGTAACGGTACGAGTGGGGGTCACTGTGTTTAAGGTGTGTGTGTGTGTGTGTTTGTGTGTGTTGGTGTGTACTGCAGTGCTTTGTAATGGTACGAGTGGGGGGTCACTGTGTTTAAGGTGTGTGTGTGTTTGTGTGTGTTGGTGTGTACTGCAGTGTTTTGTAACGGTACGAGTGGGGGTCACTGTGTTTAACGTGTGTGTTGGTGTGTACTGCACGGCTTTGTAACGGTACAAGTGGGGGTCGCTGTGTTTAAGGTGTGTGTGTGTGTGTTGGTGTGCACTGCGGGGCTTTGTAACGGTACGAGTGGGCGTCACTGTTTTTAAGGTGTGTGTGTGTTGGTGTGTACTGCGGGGCTTTGTAACGGTACGAGTGGGCGTCACTGTTTTTAAGGTGTGTGTGTGTTGGTGTGCACTGCGGGGCTTTGTAACGGTACGAGTGGGGGTCACTGTGCTTAAGGTGCGTGTGTGTTGGTGTGTAATGCGTGGCCTTGTAACGGTACGAGTGGGGGTCACTGTGTTTAAGGTGTGTGTGTGTGTGTTGGTGTGTGCTGCACGGCTTTGTAAAGGTACGAGTGGGGGTCACTGTGTTTAAGGTGTGTGTGTGTGTGTTGGTGTGTGCTGCACGGCTTTGTAAAGGTACGAGTGGGGGTCACTGTGTTTAAGGTGTGTGTGTGTGTTGGTGTGTACTGCAGTGCTTTGTAACGGTACGAGTGGGGGTCACTGTGTTTAACGTGTGTGTGTGTGTTGGTGTGTACTGCGGGGCTTTAACGGTACGAGTGGGGGTCGCTGTGTTTAAGGTGTGTGTGTGTGTTGGTGTGTACTGCAGGGCTTTGTAACGGTACGAGTGGGGGTCGCTGTGTTTAAGGTGTGTGTGTGTGTTTTGGTGTGTACTGCAGGGCTGTGTAACGGTACGAGTGGAGGTCGCTGTGTTTAAGGTGTGTGTGGGTGTGTGTGTGTGTGTGTGTTTTGGTGTGTACTGCAGGGCTTTGTAACGGTACGAGTGGGGGTCGCTGTGTTTAAGGTGTGTGTGTTTGTCTGTGTTGGTGTGTACTGCAGTGCTTTGTAACGGTACGAGTGGGGGTCACTGTGTTTAACGTGTGTGTGTGTGTGTGTGTGTGTGTGTTGGTGTGTACTGCGGGGCTTTGTAACGGTACGAGTGGGGGTCGCTGTGTTTAAGGTGTGTGTGTGTGTGTGTGTGTGTGTGTGTTGGTGTGTACTGCAGGGTTTTGTAACGGTACGAGTGGGGGCCACAGTGTTTAAGGTGTGTGTGTGTGTGTGTTGGTGTGTACTGCAGGACTTTGTAACGGTACGAGTGGGGGTCGCTGTGTTTAAGGTGTGTGTGTGTATGTTGGTGTGTACTGCGGGGCTTTAACGGTACGAGTGGGGGCCACTGTGTTTAAGGTGTGTGTGGGTGTGTGTGTGTGTGTGTGTTTTGGTGTGTACTGCAGGGCTTTGTAACGGTACGAGTGGGGGTCGCTGTGTTTAAGGTGTGTGTGTTTGTCTGTGTTGGTGTGTACTGCAGTGCTTTGTAACGGTACGAGTGGGGGTCACTGTGTTTAACGTGTGTGTGTGTGTGTGTGTGTGTGTGTGTGTGTTGGTGTGTACTGCGGGGCTTTGTAACGGTACGAGTGGGGGTCGCTGTGTTTAAGGTGTGTGTGTGTGTGTGTGTGTGTGTGTGTTGGTGTGTACTGCAGGGTTTTGTAACGGTACGAGTGGGGGCCACAGTGTTTAAGGTGTGTGTGTGTGTGTGTTGGTGTGTACTGCAGGGCTTTGTAACGGTACGAGTGGGGGTCGCTGTGTTTAAGGTGTGTGTGTGTATGTTGGTGTGTACTGCGGGGCTTTAACGGTACGAGTGGGGGCCACTGTGTTTAAGGTGTGTGTGTGTGTGTTGGTGTGTACTGCACGGCTTTGTAACGGTACGAGTGAGGGTCACTGTGTTTAAGGTGTGTGTGTGTGTGTGTGTTGGTGTGTGCTGCAGGACTGTGAAACGGTACGAGTGGGGGTCGCTGTGTTTAAGGTGTGTGTGTGTGTGTTGGTGTGTACTGCAGGGTTTTGTAACGGTACGAGTGGGGGTCGCTGTGTTTAAGGTGTGTGTGTGTGTGTGTGTTGGTGTGTACTGCAGGGTTTTGTAACGGTACGAGTGGGGGCCACTGTGTTTAAGGTGTGTGTGTGTGTGTGTGTGTGTTGGTGTGTACTGCAGGGCTTTGTAACGGTACGAGTGGGGGTCGCTGTGTTTAAGGTGTGTGTGTGTATGTTGGTGTGTACTGCGGGGCTTTAACGGTACGAGTGGGGGTCGCTGTGTTTAAGGTGTGTGTGTGTGTGTTGGTGTGTACTGCACGGCTTTGTAACGGTACGAGTGAGGGTCACTGTGTTTAAGGTGTGTGTGTGTGTGTTGGTGTGTGCTGCAGGACTGTGAAACGGTACGAGTGGGGGTCGCTGTGTTTAAGGTGTGTGTGTGTGTTGGTGTGTACTGCAGGGCTTTGTAACGGTACGAGTGGGGGTCGCTGTGTTTAAGGTGTGTGTGTGTGTGTTGGTGTGTACTGCGGGGCTTTGTAACGGAACGAGTGGGCGTCACTGTGTTTAAGGTGTGTTTGTGTGTTGGTGTGTACTGCAGGGCTTTGTAACGGTACGAGTGGGGGTCGCTGTGTTTAAGGTGTGTGTGTGTGTGTTGGTGTGTACTGCGGGGCTTTGTAACGGAACGAGTGCGGGTCGCTGTGTTTAAGGTGTGTGTGTGTTGGTGTGTACTGCACGGCTTTGTAACGGTACGAGTGAGGGTCACTGTGTTTAAGGTGCGTGTGTGTGTGTTGGTGTGTACTGCAGGGCTGTGTAACGGTACGAGTGAGGGTCACTGTGTTTAAGGTGCGTGTGTGTGTGTTGGTGTGTACTGCAGGGCTGTGAAACGGTACGAGTGGGGGTCGCTGTGTTTAAGGTGTGTGTGTGTGTGTTGGTGTGTACTGCAGGGCTGTGTAACGGTACGAGTGAGGGTCACTGTGTTTAAGGTGCGTGTGTGTGTGTTGGTGTGTACTGCAGGGCTGTGAAACGGTACGAGTGGGGGTCGCTGTGTTTAAGTTGTGTGTGTGTGTGTTGGTGTGTACTGCAGGGCTGTGTAACGGTACGAGTGAGGGTCACTGTGTTTAAGGTGTGTGTGTGTGTTGGTGTGTACTGCAGGGCTGTGAAACGGTACGAGTGGGGGTCGCTGTGTTTAAGGTGTGTGTGTGTGTGTTGGTGTGTACTGCAGAGCTGTGTAACGGTACGAGTGAGGGTCACTGTGTTTAAGGTGTGTGTGTGTGTTGGTGTGTACTGCAGGGCTGTGAAACGGTACAAGTGGGGGTCGCTGTGTTTAAGGTGTGTGTGTGTGTGTTGGTGTGTACTGCACGGCTTTGTAACGGTACGAGTGAGGGTCACTGTGTTTAAGGTGCGTGTGTGTGTGTTGGTGTGTACTGCAGGGCTGTGAAACGGTACGAGTGGGGGTCGCTGTGTTTAAGGTGTGTGTGTGTGTGTTGGTGTGTACTGCAGGGCTGTGTAACGGTACGAGTGAGGGTCACTGTGTTTAAGGTGTGTGTGTGTGTTGGTGTGTACTGCAGGGCTGTGAAACGGTACGAGTGGGGGTCGCTGTGTTTAAGGTGTGTGTGTGTGTGTGTTGGTGTGTACTGCACGGCTTTGTAACGGTACGAGTGAGGGTCACTGTGTTTAAGGTGCGTGTGTGTGTGTTGGTGTGTACTGCAGGGCTGTGAAACGGAACGAGTGGGGGTCGCTGTGTTTAAGGTGTGTGTGTGTGTGTTGGTGTGTACTGCAGGGCTGTGAAACGGTACGAGTGGGGGTCGCTGTGTTTAAGGTGTGTGTGTGTGTGTTGGTGTGTACTGCACGGCTTTGTAACGGTACGAGTGGGGGTCGCTGTGTTTAAGGTGTGTGTGTGTGTGTTGGTGTGTACTGCAGGGTTTTGTAACGGTACGAGTGGGGGTCGCTGTGTTTAAGGTGTGTGTGTGTGTGTGTTGGTGTGTACTGCAGGGTTTTGTAACGGTACGAGTGGGGGCCACTGTGTTTAAGGTGTGTGTGTGTGTGTGTGTGTGTTGGTGTGTACTGCAGGGCTTTGTAACGGTACGAGTGGGGGTCGCTGTGTTTAAGGTGTGTGTGTGTATGTTGGTGTGTACTGCGGGGCTTTAACGGTACGAGTGGGGGTCGCTGTGTTTAAGGTGTGTGTGTGTGTGTTGGTGTGTACTGCACGGCTTTGTAACGGTACGAGTGAGGGTCACTGTGTTTAAGGTGTGTGTGTGTCGGTGTGTACTGCGGGGCTTTAATGGTACGAGTGGGGGTCGCTGTGTTTATGGTGTGTGTGTGTGTCTGTGTGTGTTGGTGTGTACTGCAGGGCTGTGAAACGGTACGAGTGAGGGTCACTGTGTTTAAGGTGTGTGTGTGTCGGTGTGTACTGCGGGGCTTTAATGGTACGAGTGGGGGTCGCTGTGTTTATGGTGTGTGTGTGTGTCTGTGTGTGTTGGTGTGTGCTGCAGGACTGTGAAACGGTACGAGTGGGGGTCGCTGTGTTTAAGGTGTGTGTGTGTCGGTGTGTACTGCGGGGCTTTAATGGTACGAGTGGGGGTCGCTGTGTTTATGGTGTGTGTGTGTGTCTGTGTGTGTTGGTGTGTACTGCAGGGCTGTGTAACGGTACGAGTGGGGGTCGCTGTGTTTAAGGTGTGTGTGTGTGTGTGTGTGTGTTGGTGTGTACTGCAGGGCTTTGTAACGGTACGAGTGGGGGTCGCTGTGTTTAAGGTGTGTGTGTGTGTGTGTGTATGTGTGTGTGTTGGTGTGTACTGCAGGGCTGTGTAACGGTACGAGTGGGGGTCGCTGTGTTTAAGGTGTGTGTGTGTGTGTTGGTGTGTACTGCAGGGCTTTGTAACGGTACGAGTGGGGGTCGCTGTGTTTAAGGTGTGTGTGTGTGTGTGTGTATGTGTGTGTGTTGGTGTGTACTGCAGGGCTGTGTAACGGTACGAGTGGGGGTCGCTGTGTTTAAGGTGTGTGTGTGTGTGTTGGTGTGTACTGCACGGCTTTGTAACGGTACGAGTGAGGGTCACTGTGTTTAAGGTGCGTGTGTGTGTGTTGGTGTGTACTGCAGGGCTGTGTAACGGTACGAGTGAGGGTCACTGTGTTTAAGGTGCGTGTGTGTGTGTTGGTGTGTACTGCAGGGCTTTGTAACGGAACGAGTGGGGGTCGCTGTGTTTAAGGTGTGTGTGTGTGTGTTGGTGTG
Source organism: Hoplias malabaricus (assembly GCF_029633855.1). Classification (NCBI taxonomy): domain Eukaryota; kingdom Metazoa; phylum Chordata; class Actinopteri; order Characiformes; family Erythrinidae; genus Hoplias; species Hoplias malabaricus. The sequence continues at coordinate 26,175,571 of NC_089818.1, read as the reverse complement.
TACTGCAGGGCTGTGAAACGGTACGAGTGGGGGTCGCTGTGTTTAAGGTGTGTGTGTGTGTGTTGGTGTGTACTGCACGGCTTTGTAACGGTACGAGTGGGGGTCGCTGTGTTTAAGGTGTGTGTGTGTGTGTTGGTGTGTACTGCAGGGCTGTGTAACGGTACGAGTGGGGGTCGCTGTTTTTAAGGTGTGTGTGTGTGTGTTGGTGTGTACTGCACGGCTTTGTAACGGTACGAGTGGGGGTCGCTGTGTTTAAGGTGTGTGTGTGTGTGTTGGTGTGTACTGCACGGCTTTGTAACGGTACGAGTGGGGGTCGCTGTGTTTAAGGTGTGTGTGTGTGTGTGTTGGTGTGTACTGCAGGGCTGTGTAACGGTACGAGTGGGGGTCGCTGTGTTTAAGGTGTGTGTGTGTGTGTTGGTGTGTACTGCAGGGCTGTGTAACGGTACGAGTGGGGGTCGCTGTGTTTAAGGTGTGTGTGTGTGTGTTGGTGTGTACTGCACGGCTTTGTAACGGTACGAGTGGGGGTCGCTGTGTTTAAGGTGTGTGTGTGTGTGTTGGTGTGTACTGCACGGCTTTGTAACGGTACGAGTGGGGGTCGCTGTGTTTAAGGTGTGTGTGTGTGTGTGTGTTGGTGTGTACTGCAGGGCTGTGTAACGGTACGAGTGGGGGTCGCTGTGTTTAAGGTGTGTGTGTGTGTGTTGGTGTGTACTGCACGGCTTTGTAACGGTACGAGTGGGGGTCGCTGTGTTTAAGGTGTGTGTGTGTGTGTTTTTGTGTGTACTGAAGGGCTTTGTAATGGTACGAGTGGGGGTCGCTGTGTTTAAGGTGTGTGTGTGTGTGTTGGTGTGTACTGCACGGCTTTGTAACGGTACGAGTGGGGGTCACTGTGTTTAAGGTGTGTATGTGTGTTGGTGTGTGCTGCACGGCTTTGTAAAGGTACGAGTGGGGGTCACTGTGTTTAAGGTGTGTATGTGTGTTGGTGTGTGCTGCACGGCTTTGTAACGGTACGAGTGGGGGTCACTGTGTTTAACGTGTGTGTGTGTGTGTGTGTTGCAGGGCTGTGTAACGGTACGAGTGGGGGTCGCTGTGTTTAAGGTGTGTGTGTGTGTGTGTGTTGGTGTGTACTGCAGGGCTTTGTAACAGTACGAGTGGGGGTCGCTGTGTTTAAGGTGTGTGTGTGTTTTGGTGTGTACTGCAGGGCTTTGTAACGGTACGAGTGGGGGTCGCCGTGTTTAAGGTGTGTGTGTGTTTTGGTGTGTACTGCAGGGCTGTGTAACGGTACGAGTGGAGGTCGCTGTGTTTAAGGTGTGTGTGGGTGTGTGTGTGTGTGTGTGTTTTGGTGTGTACTGCAGGGCTTTGTAACGGTACGAGTGGGGGTCGCTGTGTTTAAGGTGTGTGTGTGTGTTTGTCTGTGTTGGTGTGTACTGCAGTGCTTTGTAACGGTACGAGTGGGGGTCACTGTGTTTAACGTGTGTGTGTGTGTGTGTGTGTGTGTTGGTGTGTACTGCGGGGCTTTGTAACGGTACGAGTGGGGGTCGCTGTGTTTAAGGTGTGTGTGTGTGTGTGTGTGTGAGTGTGTTGGTGTGTACTGCAGGGTTTTGTAACGGTACGAGTGGGGGCCACTGTGTTTAAGGTGTGTGTGTGTGTGTGTGTGTGTTGGTGTGTACTGCAGGGCTTTGTAACGGTACGAGTGGGGGTCGCTGTGTTTAAGGTGTGTGTGTGTATGTTGGTGTGTACTGCGGGGCTTTAACGGTACGAGTGGGGGCCACTGTGTTTAAGGTGTGTGTGTGTGTGTTGGTGTGTGCTGCAGGACTGTGAAACGGTACGAGTGGGGGTCGCTGTGTTTAAGGTGTGTGTGTGTGTTGGTGTGTACTGCAGGGTTTTGTAACGGTACGAGTGAGGGTCACTGTGTTTAAGGTGTGTGTGTGTGTGTTGGTGTGTGCTGCAGGACTGTGAAACGGTACGAGTGGGGGTCGCTGTGTTTAAGGTGTGTGTGTGTGTTGGTGTGTGCTGCAGGACTGTGAAACGGTACGAGTGGGGGTCGCTGTGTTTAAGGTGTGTGTGTGTGTTGGTGTGTACTGCAGGGTTTTGTAACGGTACGAGTGGGGGCCACTGTGTTTAAGGTGTGTGTGTGTGTTGGTGTGTACTGCAGGGCTTTGTAACGGTACGAGTGGGGGTCGCTGTGTTTAAGGTGTGTGTATGTATGTTGGTGTGTACTGCGGGGCTTTAACGGTACGAGTGGGGGCCACTGTGTTTAAGGTGTGTGTGTGTGTGTTGGTGTGTACTGCAGGCTTTTGTAATGGTACGAGTGGGGGTCGCTGTGTTTATGGTGTGTGTGTTGGTGTGTACTGCAGGGCTGTGTAACGGTACGAGTGGGGGTCGCTGTGTTTAAGGTGTGTGTGTGTTGGTGTGTACTGCAGGGCTGTGTAACGGTACGAGTGGGGGTCACTGTGTTTAAGGTGTGTTTGTGTGTGTGTGTGTGTGTTGGTGTGTACTGCAGGGCTTTGTAACGGTACGAGTGGGGGTCGCTGTGTTTAAGGTGTGTGTGTGTGTGTGTGTATGTGTGTGTGTTGGTGTGTACTGCAGGGCTGTGTAACGGTACGAGTGGGGGTCGCTGTGTTTAAGGTGTGTGTGTGTGTGTGTGTTGGTGTGTACTGCGGGGCTTTGTAACGGAACGAGTGCGGGTCGCTGTGTTTAAGGTGTGTGTGTGTTGGTGTGTACTGCACGGCTTTGTAACGGTACGAGTGAGGGTCACTGTGTTTAAGGTGCGTGTGTGTGTGTTGGTGTGTACTGCAGGGCTGTGTAATGGTACGAGTGAGGGTCACTGTGTTTAAGGTGCGTGTGTGTGTGTTGGTGTGTACTGCACGGCTTTGTAACGGTACGAGTGAGGGTCACTGTGTTTAAGGTGTGTGTGTGTGTGTTGGTGTGTACTGCAGGGCTGTGAAACGGTACGAGTGGGGGTCGCTGTGTTTAAGGTGTGTATGTGTTGGTGTGTACTGCAGGGATGTGTAACGGTACGAGTGGGGGTCGCTGTGTTTAAGGTGTGTGTGTGTGTGTTGGTGTGTACTGCACGGCTTTGTAACGGTACGAGTGGGGGTCGCTGTGTTTAAGGTGTGTGTGTGTGTGTGTTGGTGTGTACTGCAGGGCTGTGTAACGGTACAAGTGGGGGTCACTGTGTTTAAGGTGTGTGTGTGTGTGTGTGTGTTGGTGTGTACTGCAGGGCTGTGTAACGGTACGAGTGGGGGTCACTGTGTTTAAGGTGTGTGTGTGTGTGTGTTGGTGTGTGCTGCAGGGCTTTGTAACGGTACGAGTGGGGGTCGCTGTGTTTAAGGTGTGTGTGTGTGTGTTGGTGTGTGCTGCAGGGCTGTGTAACGGTACGAGTGGGGGTCGCTGTGTTTAAGGTGTGTGTGTGTTGGTGTGTACTGCAGGGCTTTGTAACGGAACGAGTGGTGGTCACTGTGTTTAAGGTGTGTGTGTGTTGGTGTGTACTGCAGGGCTGTGTAACGGTACGAGTGGGGGTCGCTGTGTTTAAGGTGTGTGTGTGTGTGTGTTGGTGTGTACTGCACGGCTTTGTAACGGAACGAGTGGTGGTCACTGTGTTTAAGGTGTGTGTGTGTTGGTGTGTACTGCAGGGCTGTGTAACGGTACGAGTGGGGGTCGCTGTGTTTAAGGTGTGTGTGTGTGTGTTGGTGTGTGCTGCAGGGCTGTGTAACGGTACGAGTGGGGGTCGCTGTGTTTAAGGTGTGTGTGTGTTGGTGTGTACTGCACGGCTTTGTAACGGAACGAGTGGTGGTCACTGTGTTTAAGGTGTGTGTGTGTTGGTGTGTACTGCAGGGCTTTGTAACGGAACGAGTGGTGGTCACTGTGTTTAAGGTGTGTGTGTGTTGGTGTGTACTGCAGGGCTGTGTAACGGTACGAGTGGGGGTCGCTGTGTTTAAGGTGTGTGTGTGTGTGTTGGTGTGTGCTGCAGGGCTGTGTAACGGTACGAGTGGGGGTCGCTGTGTTTAAGGTGTGTGTGTGTTGGTGTGTACTGCACGGCTTTGTAACGGAACGAGTGGTGGTCACTGTGTTTAAGGTGTGTGTGTGTTGGTGTGTACTGCAGGGCTGTGTAACGGTACGAGTGGGGGTCGCTGTGTTTAAGGTGTGTGTTGGTGTGTACTGCACGGCTTTGTAACGGAACGAGTGGTGGTCACTGTGTTTAAGGTGTGTGTGTGTTGGTGTGTACTGCAGGGCTGTGTAACGGTACGAGTGGGGGTCACTGTGTTTAAGGTGTGTGTGTGTGTGTGTGTGTGTGTTGGTGTGTGCTACAGGGCTTTGTAACGGTACGAGTGGGGGTTGCTGTGTTTAAGGTGTGTGTGTGTGTGTTGGTGTGTACTGCAGGGCTTTGTAACGGTACGAGTGGGGGTCACTGTGTTTAAGGTGTGTGTGTGTGTGTTGGTGTGTACTGCAGGGCTGTGTAACGGTACGAGTGGCGGTCGCTGTGTTTAAGGTGTGTGTGTGTGTGTTGGTGTGTGCTGCAGGGCTTTGTAACGGTACGAGTGGGGGTCACTGTGTTTAAGGTGTGTGTGTGTGTGTTGGTGTGTGCTGCAGGGCTGTGTAACGGTACGAGTGGGGGTCGCTGTGTTTAAGGTGTGTGTGTGTGTGTGTTGGTGTGTACTGCAGGGCTTTGTAACGGTACGAGTGGGGGTCACTGTGTTTAAGGTGTGTGTGTGTGTGTTGGTGTGTACTGCAGGGCTGTGTAACGGTACGAGTGGGGGTCGCTGTGTTTAAGGTGTGTGTGTGTGTTGGTGTGTACTGCAGGGCTGTGTAACGGTACGAGTGGGGGTCGCTGTGTTTAAGGTGTGTGTGTGTGTGTGTGTGTTGGTGTGCACTGCAGGGCTTTGTAACGGTACGAGTGGGGGTCACTGTTTAAGGTGTGTGTGTTGGTGTGTACTGCAGGGCTGTGTAACGGTACGAGTGAGGGTCACTGTGTTTAAGTTCTGTGTGTGTGTTGGTGTGTACTGTGGGGCTTTAACGGTACGAGTGGGCGTCACTGTGTTTAAGGTGTGTGTGTTTGTTGGTGTGTACTGCAGGGATTTGTAACGGTACGAGTGAGGGTCACTGTGTTTAAGGTGTGTGTGTGTGTGTGTGTTGGTGTGTGCTGCAGGGCTTTGTAACGGTACGAGTGGGGGTCGCTGTGTTTAAGGTGTGTGTGTGTGTGTTGGTGTGTACTGCAGGGCTGTGTAACGGTACGAGTGGGGGTCACTGTTTAAGGTGTGTGTGTGTGTGTGTTGGTGTGTACTGCGGGGCTTTGTAACGGTACGAGTGGGCGTCACTGTTTTTAAGGTGTGTGTGTGTTGGTGTGTACTGCGGGGCTTTGTAACGGTACGAGTGGGGGTCACTGTGTTTAAGGTGTGTGTGTTGGTGTGTAATGCGGGGCTTTGTAACGGTACGAGTGGGCGTCACTGTTTTTAAGGTGTGTGTGTGTTGGTGTGTACTGCGGGGCTTTGTAACGGTACGAGTGGGGGTCACTGTTTTTAAGGTTTGTGTGTGTTGGTGTGTGCTGCAGGGCTTTGTAATAGTACGAGTGGGGATCACTGTGCTTAAGGTGCGTGTGTGTTGGTGTGTAATGCGGGGCTTTGTAACGGTACGAGTGGGGGTCACTGTTTAAGGTGTGTGTGTGTGTGTTGGTGTGTACTGCAGGGCTGTGTAACGGTACGAGTGGGGGTCGCTGTGTTTAAGATGCGTGTGTGTTGGTGTGTAATGCGGGGCTTTGTAAAGGTACGAGTGGGGGTCACTGTGTTTAAGATGCGTGTGTGTTGGTGTGTAATGCGGGGCTTTGTAACGGTACGAGTGGGGGTCACTGTGTTTATGGTGTGTGTGTTGGTGTGTACTGCAGGGCTGTGTAACGGTACGAGTGGGGGTCGCTGTGTTTAAGGTGTGTGTGTGTTGGTGTGTACTGCAGGGCTGTGTAACGGTACGAGTGGGGGTCACTGTGTTTAAGGTGTGTTTGTGTGTGTGTGTGTGTGTTGGTGTGTACTGCAGGCTTTTGTAATGGTACGAGTGGGGGTCGCTGTGTTTATGGTGTGTGTGTTGGTGTGTACTGCAGGGCTGTGTAACGGTACGAGTGGGGGTCGCTGTGTTTAAGGTGTGTGTGTGTTGGTGTGTACTGCAGGGCTGTGTAACGGTACGAGTGGGGGTCACTGTGTTTAAGGTGTGTTTGTGTGTGTGTGTGTGTGTTGGTGTGTACTGCAGGGCTTTGTAACGGTACGAGTGGGGGTCGCTGTGTTTAAGGTGTGTGTGTGTGTGTGTGTGTTGGTGTGTACTGCAGGGCTGTGTAACGGTACGAGTGGGGGTCGCTGTGTTTAAGGTGTGTGTGTGTGTGTGTGTTGGTGTGTACTGCGGGGCTTTGTAACGGAACGAGTGCGGGTCGCTGTGTTTAAGGTGTGTGTGTGTTGGTGTGTACTGCACGGCTTTGTAACGGTACGAGTGAGGGTCACTGTGTTTAAGGTGCGTGTGTGTGTGTTGGTGTGTACTGCAGGGCTGTGTAACGGTACGAGTGAGGGTCACTGTGTTTAAGGTGCGTGTGTGTGTGTTGGTGTGTACTGCACGGCTTTGTAACGGTACGAGTGAGGGTCACTGTGTTTAAGGTGTGTGTGTGTGTGTTGGTGTGTACTGCAGGGCTGTGAAACGGTACGAGTGGGGGTCGCTGTGTTTAAGGTGTGTGTGTGTTGGTGTGTACTGCAGGGATGTGTAACGGTACGAGTGGGGGTCGCTGTGTTTAAGGTGTGTGTGTGTGTGTTGGTGTGTACTGCACGGCTTTGTAACGGTACGAGTGGGGGTCGCTGTGTTTAAGGTGTGTGTGTGTGTGTGTTGGTGTGTACTGCAGGGCTGTGTAACGGTACAAGTGGGGGTCACTGTGTTTAAGGTGTGTGTGTGTGTGTGTGTTGGTGTGTACTGCAGGGCTGTGTAACGGTACGAGTGGGGGTCACTGTGTTTAAGGTGTGTGTGTGTGTGTGTTGGTGTGTGCTGCAGGGCTTTGTAACGGTACGAGTGGGGGTCGCTGTGTTTAAGGTGTGTGTGTGTGTGTTGGTGTGTGCTGCAGGGCTGTGTAACGGTACGAGTGGGGGTCGCTGTGTTTAAGGTGTGTGTGTGTTGGTGTGTACTGCAGGGCTTTGTAACGGAACGAGTGGTGGTCACTGTGTTTAAGGTGTGTGTGTGTTGGTGTGTACTGCAGGGCTGTGTAACGGTACGAGTGGGGGTCGCTGTGTTTAAGGTGTGTGTGTGTGTGTGTTGGTGTGTACTGCACGGCTTTGTAACGGAACGAGTGGTGGTCACTGTGTTTAAGGTGTGTGTGTGTTGGTGTGTACTGCAGGGCTGTGTAACGGTACGAGTGGGGGTCGCTGTGTTTAAGGTGTGTGTGTGTGTGTTGGTGTGTGCTGCAGGGCTGTGTAACGGTACGAGTGGGGGTCGCTGTGTTTAAGGTGTGTGTGTGTTGGTGTGTACTGCACGGCTTTGTAACGGAACGAGTGGTGGTCACTGTGTTTAAGGTGTGTGTGTGTTGGTGTGTACTGCAGGGCTTTGTAACGGAACGAGTGGTGGTCACTGTGTTTAAGGTGTGTGTGTGTTGGTGTGTACTGCAGGGCTGTGTAACGGTACGAGTGGGGGTCGCTGTGTTTAAGGTGTGTGTGTGTGTGTTGGTGTGTGCTGCAGGGCTGTGTAACGGTACGAGTGGGGGTCGCTGTGTTTAAGGTGTGTGTGTGTTGGTGTGTACTGCACGGCTTTGTAACGGAACGAGTGGTGGTCACTGTGTTTAAGGTGTGTGTGTGTTGGTGTGTACTGCAGGGCTGTGTAACGGTACGAGTGGGGGTCGCTGTGTTTAAGGTGTGTGTTGGTGTGTACTGCACGGCTTTGTAACGGTACGAGTGGGGGTCACTGTGTTTAAGGTGTGTGTGTGTGTGTGTGTGTGTGTTGGTGTGTGCTACAGGGCTTTGTAACGGTACGAGTGGGGGTTGCTGTGTTTAAGGTGTGTGTGTGTGTGTTGGTGTGTACTGCAGGGCTTTGTAACGGTACGAGTGGGGGTCACTGTGTTTAAGGTGTGTGTGTGTGTGTTGGTGTGTACTGCAGGGCTGTGTAACGGTACAAGTGGCGGTCGCTGTGTTTAAGGTGTGTGTGTGTGTGTTGGTGTGTGCTGCAGGGCTTTGTAACGGTACGAGTGGGGGTCACTGTGTTTAAGGTGTGTGTGTGTGTGTTGGTGTGTGCTGCAGGGCTGTGTAACGGTACGAGTGGGGGTCGCTGTGTTTAAGGTGTGTGTGTGTTGGTGTGTACTGCAGGGCTTTGTAACGGTACGAGTGGGGGTCACTGTGTTTAAGGTGTGTGTGTGTGTGTTGGTGTGTACTGCAGGGCTGTGTAACGGTACGAGTGGGGGTCGCTGTGTTTAAGGTGTGTGTGTGTGTTGGTGTGTACTGCAGGGCTGTGTAACGGTACGAGTGGGGGTCGCTGTGTTTAAGGTGTGTGTGTGTGTGTGTGTGTTGGTGTGCACTGCAGGGCTTTGTAACGGTACGAGTGGGGGTCACTGTTTAAGGTGTGTGTGTTGGTGTGTACTGCAGGGCTGTGTAACGGTACGAGTGAGGGTCACTGTGTTTAAGTTCTGTGTGTGTGTTGGTGTGTACTGTGGGGCTTTAACGGTACGAGTGGGCGTCACTGTGTTTAAGGTGTGTGTGTTTGTTGGTGTGTACTGCAGTGATTTGTAACGGTACGAGTGGGGGTCGCTGTGTTTAAGGTGTGTGTGTGTGTGTTGGTGTGTACTGCAGGGCTGTGTAACGGTACGAGTGGGGGTCACTGTTTAAGGTGTGTGTGTGTGTGTGTTGGTGTGTACTGCGGGGCTTTGTAACGGTACGAGTGGGCGTCACTGTTTTTAAGGTGTGTGTGTGTTGGTGTGTACTGCGGGGCTTTGTAACGGTACGAGTGGGCGTCACTGTTTTTAAGGTGTGTGTGTGTTAGTGTGTACTGCGGGGCTTTGTAACGGTACGAGTGGGGGTCGCTGTGTTTAAGGTGTGTGTATGTTGGTGTGTAATGCGGGGCTTTGTAACGGTACGAGTGGGGGTCACTGTGTTTAAGGTGTGTGTGTTGGTGTGTAATGCGGGGCTTTGTAACGGTACGAGTGGGCGTCACTGTTTTTAAGGTGTGTGTGTGTTGGTGTGTACTGCGGGGCTTTGTAACGGTACGAGTGGAGGTCACTGTTTTTAAGGTTTGTGTGTGTTGGTGTGTGCTGCAGGGCTTTGTAATAGTACGAGTGGGGATCACTGTGCTTAAGGTGCGTGTGTGTTGGTGTGTAATGCGGGGCTTTGTAACGGTACGAGTGGGGGTCACTGTGTTTAAGGTGTGTGTGTGTTGGTGTGCACTGCAGGGCTTTGTAACGGTACGAGTGGGGGTCACTGTTTAAGGTGTGTGTGTGTGTGTTGGTGTGTACTGCAGGGCTGTGTAACGGTACGAGTGGGGGTCGCTGTGTTTAAGATGCGTGTGTGTTGGTGTGTAATGCGGGGCTTTGTAAAGGTACGAGTGGGGGTCACTGTGTTTAAGATGCGTGTGTGTTGGTGTGTAATGCGGGGCTTTGTAACGGTACGAGTGGGGGTCACTGTGTTTAAGGTGTGTGTGTGTTGGTGTGCACTGCAGGGCTTTGTAACGGTACGAGTGGGGGTCACTGTTTAAGGTGTGTGTGTGTGTGTTGGTGTGTACTGCAGGGCTGTGTAACGGTACGAGTGGGGGTCGCTGTGTTTAAGGTGTGTGTGTGTTGGTGTGTACTGCAGGGCTTTGTAAGGGTACAAGTGGGGGTTGCTGTATTTAAGGTGTGTGTGTGTTGGTGTGTGCTGCAGGGCTTTGTAACGGTACGAGTGGGGGTCACTGTGTTTAAGGTGTGTGTGTGTGTGTTGGTGTGTACTGTGGGGCTTTAACGGTACGAGTGGGGGTCACTGTGTTTAAGGTGTGTGTGTGTGTGTTGGTGTGTACTGCGGGGCTTTGTAACGGTACGAGTGGGCGTCACTGTGTTTAAGGTGTGTGTATGTTGGTGTGTACTGCGGGGCTTTGTAACGGTACGAGTGGGGGTCGCTGTGTTTAAGGTGTGTGTTTGTTGGTGTGTAATGCGGGGCTTTGTAACGGTACGAGTGGGGGTCACTGTGTTTAAGGTGTGTGTGTGTTGGTGTGTAATGCGGGGCTTTGTAACGGTACGAGTGGGGGTCACTGTGTTTAAGGTGTGTGTGTTGGTGTGTAATGCGGGGCTTTGTAACGGTAGGAGTGGGGGTCACTGTGTTTAAGGTGTGTGTGTTGGTGTGTAATGCGGGGCTTTGTAACGGTACGAGTGGGCGTCACTGTTTTTAAGGTGTGTGTGTGTTGGTGTGTAATGCGGGGCTTTGTAACGGTACGAGTGGGCGTCACTGTTTTTAAGGTGTGTGTGTTGGTGTGTACTGCGGGGCTTTGTAACGTTACGAGTGGGCGTCACTGTTTTTAAGGTGTGTGTGTGTTGGTGTGTACTGCAGGGCTGTGTAACGGTACGAGTGGGGGTCGCTGTGTTTAAGGTGTGTGTGTGTGTGTGTTGGTGTGTACTGCAGGGCTTTGTAACGGTACGACTGGGGGTCGCTGTGTTTAAGGTGTGTGTTGGTGTGTACTGCACGGCTTTGTAACGGTACGAGCGGGGGTCACTGTGTTTAAGGTGTGTGTGTGTGTGTTGGTGTGTACTGCAGGGCTGTGTAACGGTACGAGTGGGGGTCGCTGTGTTTAAGGTGTGTGTGTGTTGGTGTGTGCTACAGGGCTTTGTAATGGTACGAGTGGGGGTTGCTGTGTTTAAGGTGTGTGTGTGTGTGTTGGTGTGTACTGCAGGGCTTTGTAACGGTACGAGTGGGGGTCACTGTGTTTAAGGTGTGTGTGTGTGTGTGTTGGTGTGTGCTGCAGGGCTTTGTAACGGTACGAGTGGGGGTCACTGTGTTTAAGGTGTGTGTGTGTGTGTTGGTGTGTACTGCAGGGCTGTGTAACGGTACGAGTGGGGGTTGCTGTGTTTAAGGTGTGTGTGTGTGTGTGTTGGTGTGTACTGCAGGGCTTTGTAACGGTACGAGTGGGGGTCACTGTGTTTAAGGTGTGTGTGTGTGTGTTGGTGTGTACTGCAGGGCTGTGTAACGGTACGAGTGGGGGTCGCTGTGTTTAAGGTGTGTGTGTGTGTTGGTGTGTACTGCAGGGCTGTGTAACGGTACGAGTGGGGGTCGCTGTGTTTAAGGTGTGTGTGTGTTGGAGTGCACTGCAGGGCTTTGTAACGGTACGAGTGGGGGTCACTGTTTAAGGTGTGTGTGTGTGTGTTGGTGTGTACTGCAGGGCTGTGTAACGGTACGAGTGAGGGTCACTGTGTTTAAGTTGTGTGTGTGTGTTGGTGTGTACTGTGGGGCTTTAACGGTACGAGTGGGCGTCACTGTGTTTAAGGTGTGTGTGTGTGTTGGTGTGTACTGCAGGGCTGTGTAACGGTACGAGTGGGGGTCGCTGTGTTTAAGGTGTGTGTGTGTGTGTGTTGGTGTGCACTGCAGGGCTTTGTAACGGTACGAGTGGGGGTCACTGTTTAAGGTGTGTGTGTGTGTGTTGGTGTGTACTGCAGGGCTGTGTAACGGTACGAGTGAGGGTCACTGTGTTTAAGGTGTGTGTGTTGGTGTGTGCTGCAGGGCTTTGTAACGGTACGAGTGGGGGTCGCTGTGTTTAAGGTGTGTGTGTGTGTGTGTGTGTTGGTGTGTACTGCAGGGCTGTGTAACGGTACGAGTGGGGGTCACTGTTTAAGGTGTGTGTGTGTGTGTTGGTGTGTACTGCGGGGCTTTGTAACGGTACGAGTGGGCGTCACTGTTTTTAAGGTGTGTGTGTGTTGGTGTGTACTGCGGGGCTTTGTAACGGTACGAGTGGGGGTCGCAGTGTTTAAGGTGTGTGTATGTTGGTGTGTAATGCGGGGCTTTGTAACGGTACGAGTGGGGGTCACTGTGTTTAAGGTGTGTGTGTTGGTGTGTAATGCGGGGCTTTGTAACGGTACGAGTGGGCGTCACTGTTTTTAAGGTGTGTGTGTGTTGGTGTGTACTGCGGGGCTTTGTAACGGTACGAGTGGGCGTCACTGTTTTTAAGGTTTGTGTGTGTTGGTGTGTACTGCGGGGCTTTGTAACGGTACGAGTGGGCGTCACTGTTTTTAAGGTGTGTGTGTGTTGGTGTGTGCTGCAGGGCTTTGTAATAGTACGAGTGGGGATCACTGTGCTTAAGGTGCGTGTGTGTTGGTGTGTAATGCGGGGCTTTGTAACGGTACGAGTGGGGGTCACTGTGTTTAAGGTGTGTGTGTGTTGGTGTGCACTGCAGGGCTTTGTAACGGTACGAGTGGGGGTCACTGTTTAAGGTGTGTGTGTGTGTGTTGGTGTGTACTGCAGGGCTGTGTAACGGTACGAGTGGGGGTCGCTGTGTTTAAGATGCGTGTGTGTTGGTGTGTAATGCGGGGCTTTGTAAAGGTACGAGTGGGGGTCACTGTGTTTAAGATGCGTGTGTGTTGGTGTGTAATGCGGGGCTTTGTAACGGTACGAGTGGGGGTCACTGTGTTTAAGGTGTGTGTGTGTTGGTGTGCACTGCAGGGCTTTGTAACGGTACGAGTGGGGGGCACTGTTTAAGGTGTGTGTGTGTGTGTTGGTGTGTACTGCAGGGCTGTGTAACGGTACGAGTGGGGGTCGCTGTGTTTAAGGTGTGTGTGTGTTGGTGTGTACTGCAGGGCTTTGTAAGGGTACAAGTGGGGGTTGCTGTATTTAAGGTGTGTGTGTGTTGGTGTGTGCTGCAGGGCTGTGTAACGGTACGAGTGGGGGTCACTGTGTTTAAGATGCGTGTGTGTTGGTGTGTAATGCAGGGCTTTGTAACGGTACGAGTGGGGGTCACTGTGTTTAAGGTGTGTGTGTGTGTGTTGGTGTGTACTGCAGGGCTGTGTAACGGTACGAGTGGGGGTCACTGTGTTTAAGATGCGTGTGTGTTGGTGTGTAATGCAGGGCTTTGTAACGGTACGAGTGGGGGTCACTGTGTTTAAGGTGTGTGTGTGTGTGTTGGTGTGTACTGTGGGGCTTTAACGGTACGAGTGGGGGTCACTGTGTTTAAGGTGTGTGTGTGTGTGTTGGTGTGTACTGCAGGGCTTTGCAACGGTACGAGTGGGGGTCACTGTGTTTAAGGTGTGTGTGTTGGTGTGTACTGCGGGGCTTTGTAACGGTACGAGTGGGGGTCGCTGTGTTTAAGGTGTGTGTTTGTTGGTGTGTAATGCGGGGCTTTGTAACGGTACGAGTGGGGGTCACTGTGTTTAAGGTGTGTGTGTGTTGGTGTGTAATGCGGGGCTTTGTAACGGTACGAGTGGGGGTCACTGTGTTTAAGGTGTGTGTGTTGGTGTGTAATGCGGGGCTTTGTAACGGTAGGAGTGGGGGTCACTGTGTTTAAGGTGTGTGTGTTGGTGTGTAATGCGGGGCTTTGTAACGGTACGAGTGGGCGTCACTGTTTTTAAGGTGTGTGTGTGTTGGTGTGTACTGCGGGGCTTTGTAACGGTACGAGTGGGCGTCACTGTTTTTAAGGTGTGTGTGTGTTGGTGTGCACTGCGGGGCTTTGTAACGGTACGAGTGGGCGTCACTGTTTTTAAGGTGTGTGTGTTGGTGTGTAATGCGGGGCTTTGTAACGGTACGAGTGGGCGTCACTGTTTTTAAGGTGTGTGTGTTGGTGTGTACTGCGGGGCTTTGTAACGGTACGAGTGGGCGTCACTGTTTTTAAGGTGTGTGTGTTGGTGTGTAATGCGGGGCTTTGTAACGGTACGAGTGGGCGTCACTGTTTTTAAGGTGTGTGTGTTGGTGTGTACTGCGGGGCTTTGTAACGGTACGAGTGGGCGTCACTGTTTTTAAGGTGTGTGTGTTGGTGTGTAATGCGGGGCTTTGTAACGGTACGAGTGGGCGTCACTGTTTTTAAGGTGTGTGTGTTGGTGTGTACTGCGGGGCTTTGTAACGGTACGAGTGGGCGTCACTGTTTTTAAGGTGTGTGTGTTGGTGTGTACTGCAGGGCTTTGTAACGGTACGAGTGGGCGTCACTGTTTTTAAGGTGTGTGTGTTGGTGTGTAATGCGGGGCTTTGTAACGGTACGAGTGGGCGTCACTGTTTTTAAGGTGTGTGTGTTGGTGTGTAATGCGGGGCTTTGTAACGGTACGAGTGGGCGTCACTGTTTTTAAGGTGTGTGTGTTGGTGTGTAATGCGGGGCTTTGTAACGGTACGAGTGGGCGTCACTGTTTTTAAGGTGTGTGTGTTGGTGTGTACTGCGGGGCTTTGTAACGGTACGAGTGGGCGTCACTGTTTTTAAGGTGTGTGTGTTGGTGTGTACTGCAGGGCTTTGTAACGGTACGAGTGGGCGTCACTGTTTTTAAGGTGTGTGTGTGTTGGTGTGTACTGCGGGGCTTTGTAACGGAACGAGTGGTGGTCACTGTGTTTAAGGTGTGTGTGTGTTGGTGTGTACTGCAGGGCTGTGTAACGGTACGAGTGGGGGTCGCTGTGTTTAAGGTGTGTGTGTGTGTGTGTTGGTGTGTACTGCAGGGCTTTGTAACGGTACGAGTGGGGGTCGCTGTGTTTAAGGTGTGTGTTGGTGTGTACTGCACGGCTTTGTAACGGTACGAGTGAGGGTCACTGTGTTTAAGGTGTGTGTGTGTGTGTTGGTGTGTACTGCAGGGCTGTGTAACGGTACGAGTGGGGGTCGCTGTGTTTAAGGTGTGTGTGTGTGTGTTGGTGTGTACTGCAGGGCTTTGTAACGGTACGAGTGGGGGTCACTGTGTTTAAGGTGTGTGTGTGTTGGTGTGCACTGCAGGGCTTTGTAACGGTACGAGTGGGGGTCACTGTTTAAGGTGTGTGTGTGTGTGTTGGTGTGTACTGCAGGGCTGTGTAACGGTACGAGTGGGGGTCGCTGTGTTTAAGATGCGTGTGTGTTGGTGTGTAATGCGGGGCTTTGTAAAGGTACGAGTGGGGGTCACTGTGTTTAAGATGCGTGTGTGTTGGTGTGCACTGCAGGGCTTTGTAACGGTACGAGTGGGGGTCACTGTTTAAGGTGTGTGTGTGTGTGTTGGTGTGTACTGCAGGGCTGTGTAACGGTACGAGTGGGGGTCGCTGTGTTTAAGGTGTGTGTGTGTGTGTTGGTGTGTGCTGCAGGGCTTTGTAACGGTACGAGTGGGGGTCACTGTGTTTAAGGTGTGTGTGTGTGTGTTGGTGTGTACTGCAGGGCTGTGTAACGGTACGAGTGGGGGTCGCTGTGTTTAAGGTGTGTGTGTGTGTGTGTTGGTGTGTACTGCAGGGCTTTGTAACGGTACGAGTGGGGGTCACTGTGTTTAAGGTGTGTGTGTGTGTGTTGGTGTGTACTGCAGGGCTGTGTAACGGTACGAGTGGGGGTCGCTGTGTTTAAGGTGTGTGTGTGTTGGTGTGCACTGCAGGGCTTTGTAACGGTACGAGTGGGGGTCACTGTTTAAGGTGTGTGTGTGTGTGTTGGTGTGTACTGCAGGGCTGTGTAACGGTACGAGTGAGGGTCACTGTGTTTAAGTTGTGTGTGTGTGTTGGTGTGTACTGTGGGGCTTTAACGGTACGAGTGGGCGTCACTGTGTTTAAGGTGTGTGTGTGTGTTGGTGTGTACTGCAGGGCTGTGTAACGGTACGAGTGGGGGTCGCTGTGTTTAAGGTATGTGTGTGTGTGTGTGTTGGTGTGCACTGCAGGGCTTTGTAACGGTACGAGTGGGGGTCACTGTTTAAGGTGTGTGTGTGTGTGTTGGTGTGTACTGCAGGGCTGTGTAACGGTACGAGTGAGGGTCACTGTGTTTAAGTTGTGTGTGTGTGTTGGTGTGTACTGTGGGGCTTTAACGGTACGAGTGGGGGTCGCTGTGTTTAAGGTGTGTGTGTGTGTGTGTGTGTTGGTGTGTACTGCAGGGCTGTGTAACGGTACGAGTGGGGGTCACTGTTTAAGGTGTGTGTGTGTGTGTTGGTGTGTACTGCGGGGCTTTGTAACGGTACGAGTAGGGGTCGCTGTGTTTAAGGTGTGTGTGTTGGTGTGTAATGCGGGGCTTTGTAACGGTACGAGTGGGCGTCACTGTTTTTAAGGTGTGTGTGTGTTGGTGTGTACTGCGGGGCTTTGTAACGGTACGAGTGGGCGTCACTGTTTTTAAGGTTTGTGTGTGTTGGTGTGTACTGCGGGGCTTTGTAACGGTACGAAGTGGGCGTCACTGTTTTTAAGGTGTGTGTGTGTTGGTGTGTGCTGCAGGGCTTTGTAACGGTACGAGTGGGGGTCACTGTGTTTAAGGTGTGTGTGTGTGTGTTGGTGTGTACTGCGGGGCTTTGTAACGGTACGAGTGGGCGTCACTGTTTTTAAGGTTTGTGTGTGTTGGTGTGTACTGCGGGGCTTTGTAACGGTACGAGTGGGCGTCACTGTTTTTTAAGGTGTGTGTGTGTTGGTGTGTGCTGCAGGGCTTTGTAACGGTACGAGTGGGGGTCACTGTGTTTAAGGTGTGTGCGTGTGTGTTGGTGTGTAATGCGGGGCTTTGTAACGGTACGAGTGGGGGTCACTGTGTTTAAGGTGTGTGTGTGTTGGTGTGCACTGCAGGGCTTTGTAACGGTACGAGTGGGGGTCACTGTTTAAGGTGTGTGTGTGTGTGTGTTGGTGTGTACTGCAGGGCTGTGTAACGGTACGAGTGGGGGTCGCTGTGTTTAAGATGCGTGTGTGTTGGTGTGTAATGCGGGGCTTTGTAAAGGTACGAGTGGGGGTCACTGTGTTTAAGATGCGTGTGTGTTGGTGTGCACTGCAGGGCTTTGTAACGGTACGAGTGGGGGTCACTGTTTAAGGTGTGTGTGTGTGTGTTGGTGTGTACTGCAGGGCTGTGTAACGGTACGAGTGGGGGTCGCTGTGTTTAAGGTGTGTGTGTGTTGGTGTGTACTGCAGGGCTTTGTAAGGGTACAAGTGGGGGTTGCTGTATTTAAGGTGTGTGTGTGTTGGTGTGTGCTGCAGGGCTTTGTAACGGTACGAGTGGGGGTCACTGTGTTTAAGGTGTGTGTGTGTGTGTTGGTGTGTACTGTGGGGCTTTAACGGTACGAGTGGGGGTCACTGTGTTTAAGGTGTGTGTGTGTGTGTTGGTGTGTACTGCAGGGCTTTGCAACGGTACGAGTGGGGGTCACTGTGTTTAAGGTGTGTGTGTTGGTGTGTACTGCGGGGCTTTGTAACGGTACGAGTGGGGGTCACTGTGCTTAAGGTGCGTGTGTGTTGGTGTGTAATGCGGGGCTTTGTAACGGTACGAGTGGGCGTCACTGTGTTTAAGGTGTGTGTATGTTGGTGTGTACTGCGGGGCTTTGTAACGGTACGAGTGGGGGTCGCTGTGTTTAAGGTGTGTGTTTGTTGGTGTGTAATGCGGGGCTTTGTAACGGTACGAGTGGGGGTCACTGTGTTTAAGGTGTGTGTGTGTTGGTGTGTAATGCGGGGCTTTGTAACGGTACGAGTGGGCGTCACTGTGTTTAAGGTGTGTGTATGTTGGTGTGTACTGCGGGGCTTTGTAACGGTACGAGTGGGGGTCGCTGTGTTTAAGGTGTGTGTTTGTTGGTGTGTAATGCGGGGCTTTGTAACGGTACGAGTGGGGGTCACTGTGTTTAAGGTGTGTGTGTGTTGGTGTGTAATGCGGGGCTTTGTAACGGTACGAGTGGGGGTCACTGTGTTTAAGGTGTGTGTGTTGGTGTGTAATGCGGGGCTTTGTAACGGTAGGAGTGGGGGTCACTGTGTTTAAGGTGTGTGTGTTGGTGTGTAATGCGGGGCTTTGTAACGGTACGAGTGGGCGTCACTGTTTTTAAGGTGTGTGTGTGTTGGTGTGTACTGCGGGGCTTTGTAACGGTACGAGTGGGCGTCACTGTTTTTAAGGTGTGTGTGTGTTGGTGTGCACTGCGGGGCTTTGTAACGGTACGAGTGGGCGTCACTGTTTTTAAGGTGTGTGTGTTGGTGTGTAATGCGGGGCTTTGTAACGGTACGAGTGGGCGTCACTGTTTTTAAGGTGTGTGTGTTGGTGTGTACTGCGGGGCTTTGTAACAGTACGAGTGGGCGTCACTGTTTTTAAGGTGTGTGTGTTGGTGTGTACTGCGGGGCTTTGTAACGTTACGAGTGGGCGTCACTGTTTTTAAGGTGTGTGTGTGTTGGTGTGTACTGCGGGGCTGTGTAACGGAACGAGTGGTGGTCACTGTGTTTAAGGTGTGTGTGTGTTGGTGTGTACTGCAGGGCTGTGTAACGGTACGAGTGGGGTTCGCTGTGTTTAAGGTGTGTGTGTGTGTGTGTTGGTGTGTACTGCAGGGCTTTGTAACGGTACGAGTGGGGGTCGCTGTGTTTAAGGTGTGTGTTGGTGTGTACTGCACGGCTTTGTAACGGTACGAGTGGGGGTCACTGTGTTTAAGGTGTGTGTGTGTGTGTTGGTGTGTACTGCAGGGCTGTGTAACGGTACGAGTGGGGGTCGCTGTGTTTAAGGTGTGTGTGTGTTGGTGTGTGCTACAGGGCTTTGTAACGGTACGAGTGGGGGTTGCTGTGTTTAAGGTGTGTGTGTGTGTGTTGGTGTGTACTGCAGGGCTTTGTAACGGTACGAGTGGGGGTCACTGTGTTTAAGGTGTGTGTGTGTGTGTTGGTGTGTACTGCAGGGCTGTGTAACGGTACGAGTGGGGGTCGCTGTGTTTAAGGTGTGTGTGTGTGTGTTGGTGTGTGCTGCAGGGCTTTGTAACGGTACGAGTGGGGGTCACTGTGTTTAAGGTGTGTGTGTGTGTGTGTTGGTGTGTACTGCAGGGCTGTGTAACGGTACGAGTGGGGGTCGCTGTGTTTAAGGTGTGTGTGTGTGTTGGAGTGTACTGTGGGGCTTTAACGGTACGAGTGGGCGTCACTGTGTTTAAGGTGTGTGTGTGTTGGTGTGCACTGCAGGGCTTTGTAACGGTACGAGTGGGGGTCACTGTTTAAGGTGTGTGTGTGTGTGTTGGTGTGTACTGCAGGGCTGTGTAACGGTACGAGTGAGGGTCACTGTGTTTAAGTTGTGTGTGTGTGTTGGTGTGTACTGTGGGGCTTTAACGGTACGAGTGGGCGTCACTGTGTTTAAGGTGTGTGTGTTTGTTGGTGTGTACTGCAGGGATTTGTAACGGTACGAGTGAGGGTCACTGTGTTTAAGGTGTGTGTGTTGGTGTGTGCTGCAGGGCTTTGTAACGGTACGAGTGGGGGTCGCTGTGTTTAAGGTGTGTGTGTGTGTGTGTGTGTTGGTGTGTACTGCAGGGCTGTGTAACGGTACGAGTGGGGGTCACTGTTTAAGGTGTGTGTGTGTGTGTTGGTGTGTACTGCGGGGCTTTGTAACGGTACGAGTGGGCGTCACTGTTTTTAAGGTGTGTGTGTGTTGGTGTGTACTGCGGGGCTTTGTAACGGTACGAGTGGGGGTCGCTGTGTTTAAGGTGTGTGTATGTTGGTGTGTAATGCGGGGCTTTGTAACGGTACGAGTGGGCGTCACTGTTTTTAAGGTGTGTGTGTGTTGGTGTGTGCTGCAGGGCTTTGTAATAGTACGAGTGGGGATCACTGTGCTTAAGGTGCGTGTGTGTTGGTGTGTAATGCGGGGCTTTGTAACGGTACGAGTGGGGGTCACTGTGTTTAAGGTGTGTGTGTGTTGGTGTGCACTGCAGGGCTTTGTAACGGTACGAGTGGGGGTCACTGTTTAAGGTGTGTGTGTGTGTGTTGGTGTGTACTGCAGGGCTGTGTAACGGTACGAGTGGGGGTCGCTGTGTTTAAGATGCGTGTGTGTTGGTGTGTAATGCGGGGCTTTGTAAAGGTACGAGTGGGGGTCACTGTGTTTAAGATGCGTGTGTGTTGGTGTGCACTGCAGGGCTTTGTAACGGTACGAGTGGGGGTCACTGTTTAAGGTGTGTGTGTGTGTGTTGGTGTGTAATGCGGGGCTTTGTAACGGTACGAGTGGGGGTCACTGTGTTTAAGGTGTGTGTGTGTTGGTGTGCACTGCAGGGCTTTGTAACGGTACGAGTGGGGGTCACTGTGTTTAAGGTGTGTGTGTGTTGGTGTGCACTGCAGGGCTTTGTAACGGTACGAGTGGGGGTCACTGTTTAAGGTGTGTGTGTGTGTGTTGGTGTGTACTGCAGGGCTGTGTAACGGTACGAGTGGGGGTCGCTGTGTTTAAGGTGTGTGTGTGTTGGTGTGTACTGCAGGGCTTTGTAACGGTACGAGTGGGGGTCACTGTGTTTAAGGTGTGTGTGTGTGTGTTGGTGTGTACTGTGGGGCTTTAACGGTACGAGTGGGGGTCACTGTATTTAAGGTGTGTGTGTGTGTGTTGGTGTGTACTGCAGGGCTTTGCAACGGTACGAGTGGGGGTCACTGTGTTTAAGGTGTGTGTGTGTTGGTGTGTACTGCAGGGCTTTGTAACGGTACGAGTGGGGGTCACTGTGTTTAAGGTGTGTGTGTGTGTGTTGGTGTGTACTGTGGGGCTTTAACGGTACGAGTGGGGGTCACTGTATTTAAGGTGTGTGTGTGTGTGTTGGTGTGTACTGCAGGGCTGTGTAACGGTACGAGTGGGGGTCGCTGTGTTTAAGATGCGTGTGTGTTGGTGTGTAATGCGGGGCTTTGTAAAGGTACGAGTGGGGGTCACTGTGTTTAAGATGCGTGTGTGTTGGTGTGCACTGCAGGGCTTTGTAACGGTACGAGTGGGGGTCACTGTTTAAGGTGTGTGTGTGTGTGTTGGTGTGTACTGCAGGGCTGTGTAACGGTACGAGTGGGGGTCGCTGTGTTTAAGGTGTGTGTGTGTTGGTGTGTACTGCAGGGCTTTGTAACGGTACGAGTGGGGGTCACTGTGTTTAAGGTGTGTGTGTGTGTGTTGGTGTGTACTGTGGGGCTTTAACGGTACGAGTGGGGGTCACTGTATTTAAGGTGTGTGTGTGTGTGTTGGTGTGTACTGCAGGGCTTTGCAACGGTACGAGTGGGGGTCACTGTGTTTAAGGTGTGTGTGTTGGTGTGTACTGCGGGGCTTTGTAACGGTACGAGTGGGCGTCACTGTGTTTAAGGTGTGTGTATGTTGGTGTGTACTGCGGGGCTTTGTAACGGTACGAGTGGGCGTCACTGTTTTTAAGGTGTGTGTATGTTGGTGTGTACTGCGGGGCTTTGTAACGGTACGAGTGGGCGTCACTGTTTTTAAGGTGTGTGTATGTTGGTGTGTACTGCGGGGCTTTGTAACGGTACGAGTGGGCGTCACTGTTTTTAAGGTGTGTGTGTGTTGGTGTGTACTGCGGGGCTTTGTAACGGTACGAGTGGGCGTCACTGTTTTTAAGGTGTGTGTGTTGGTGTGTAATGCGGGGCTTTGTAACGGTACGAGTGGGCGTCACTGTTTTTAAGGTGTGTGTGTTGGTGTGTAATGCGGGGCTTTGTAACGGTACGAGTGGGCGTCACTGTTTTTAAGGTGTGTGTGTTGGTGTGTACTGCGGGGCTTTGTAACAGTACGAGTGGGCGTCACTGTTTTTAAGGTGTGTGTGTGTTGGTGTGTACTGCGGGGCTTTGTAACGTTACGAGTGGGCGTCACTGTGTTTAAGGTGTGTGTGTGTTGGTGTGTACTGCAGGGCTGTGTAATGGTACGAGTGGGGGTCGCTGTGTTTAAGGTGTGTGTGTGTTGGTGTGTACTGCAGGGCTTTGTAACGGTACGAGTGGGGGTCGCTGTGTTTAAGGTGTGTGTGTGTGTGTTGGTGTGTACTGCAGGGCTGTGTAACGGTACGAGTGGGGGTCGCTGTGTTTAAGGTGTGTGTGTGTGTGTTGGTGTGTACTGCAGGGCTGTGTAACGGTACGAGTGGGGGTCACTGTGTTTAAGGTGTGTGTGTGTGTGTTGGTGTGTACTGCAGGGCTGTGTAACGGTACGAGTGGGGGTCGCTGTGTTTAAGGTGTGTGTGTGTGTGTTGGTGTGTGCTGCAGGGCTTTGTAACGGTACGAGTGGGGGTCACTGTGTTTAAGGTGTGTGTGTGTTGGTGTGTACTGCAGGGCTGTGTAACGGTACGAGTGGGGGTCGCTGTGTTTAAGGTGTGTGTGTGTGTGTGTTGGTGTGTACTGCAGGGCTTTGTAACGGTACGAGTGGGGGTCACTGTGTTTAAGGTGTGTGTGTGTGTGTTGGTGTGTACTGCAGGGCTGTGTAACGGTACGAGTGGGGGTCGCTGTGTTTAAGGTGTGTGTGTGTGTTGGTGTTTACTGCAGGGCTGTGTAACGGTACGAGTGGGGGTCACTGTTTAAGGTGTGTGTGTGTGTGTTGGTGTGTACTGCAGGGCTGTGTAACGGTACGAGTGAGGGTCACTGTGTTTAAGTTGTGTGTGTGTGTTGGTGTGTACTGTGGGGCTTTAACGGTACGAGTGGGCGTCACTGTGTTTAAGGTGTGTGTGTTTGTTGGTGTGTAGTGCAGGGATTTGTAACGGTACGAGTGAGGGTCACTGTGTTTAAGGTGTGTGTGTTGGTGTGTGCTGCAGGGCTTTGTAACGGTACGAGTGGGGGTCGCTGTGTTTAAGGTGTGTGTGTGTGTTGGTGTGTACTGCAGGGCTGTGTAACGGTACGAGTGGGGGTCACTGTTTAAGGTGTGTGTGTGTGTGTGTTGGTGTGTACTGCGGGGCTTTGTAACGGTACGAGTGGGCGTCACTGTTTTTAAGGTGTGTGTGTGTTGGTGTGTACTGCGGGGCTTTGTAACGGTACGAGTGGGCGTCACTGTTTTTAAGGTGTGTGTGTGTTGGTGTGTACTGCGGGGCTTTGTAACGGTACGAGTGGGGGTCGCTGTGTTTAAGGTGTGTGTATGTTGGTGTGTAATGCGGGGCTTTGTAACGGTACGAGTGGGGGTCACTGTGTTTAAGGTGTGTGTGTTGGTGTGTAATGCGGGGCTTTGTAACGGTACGAGTGGGCGTCACTGTTTTTAAGGTGTGTGTGTGTTGGTGTGTACTGCGGGGCTTTGTAACGGTACGAGTGGGCGTCACTGTTTTTAAGGTTTGTGTGTGTTGGTGTGTACTGCGGGGCTTTGTAACGGTACGAGTGGGCGTCACTGTTTTTAAGGTGTGTGTGTGTTGGTGTGTACTGCGGGGCTTTGTAATGGTACGAGTGGGGGTCACTGTGTTTAAGGTGTGTGTGTGTGTTGGTGTGTGCTGCAGGGCTTTGTAATAGTACGAGTGGGGATCACTGTGCTTAAGGTGCGTGTGTGTTGGTGTGTAATGCGGGGCTTTGTAACGGTACGAGTGGGGGTCACTGTGTTTAAGGTGTGTGTGTGTTGGTGTGCACTGCAGGGCTTTGTAACGGTACGAGTGGGGGTCACTGTTTAAGGTGTGTGTGTGTGTGTTGGTGTGTACTGCAGGGCTGTGTAACGGTACGAGTGGGGGTCGCTGTGTTTAAGGTGTGTGTGTGTTGGTGTGTACTGCAGGGCTTTGTAAGGGTACAAGTGGGGGTTGCTGTATTTAAGGTGTGTGTGTGTTGGTGTGTGCTGCAGGGCTTTGTAACGGTACGAGTGGGGGTCACTGTGTTTAAGGTGTGTGTGTGTGTGTTGGTGTGTACTGTGGGGCTTTAACGGTACGAGTGGGGGTCACTGTGTTTAAGGTGTGTGTGTGTGTGTTGGTGTGTACTGCAGGGCTTTGTAACGGTACGAGTGAGGGTCACTGTGTTTAAGTTGTGTGTGTGTGTGTTGGTGTGTACTGTGGGGCTTTGCAACGGTACGAGTGGGGGTCACTGTGTTTAAGGTGTGTGTGTTGGTGTGTACTGCGGGGCTTTGTAACGGTACGAGTGGGGGTCGCTGTGTTTAAGGTGTGTGTGTGTTGGTGTGTACTGCAGGGCTTTGTAAGGGTACAAGTGGGGGTTGCTGTATTTAAGGTGTGTGTGTGTTGGTGTGTGCTGCAGGGCTTTGTAACGGTACGAGTGGGGGTCACTGTGTTTAAGGTGTGTGTGTGTGTTGGTGTGTACTGTGGGGCTTTAACGGTACGAGTGGGGGTCACTGTGTTTAAGGTGTGTGTGTGTGTGTTGGTGTGTACTGCAGGGCTTTGTAACGGTACGAGTGAGGGTCACTGTGTTTAAGGTGTGTGTGTGTGTGTTGGTGTGTACTGTGGGGCTTTGCAACGGTACGAGTGGGGGTCGCTGTGTTTAAGGTGTGTGTTTGTTGGTGTGTACTGCGGGGCTTTGTAACGGTACGAGTGGGGGTCACTGTGTTTAAGGTGTGTGTGTGTTGGTGTGTAATGCGGGGCTTTGTAACGGTACGAGTGGGCGTCACTGTTTTTAAGGTGTGTGTGTGTTGGTGTGCACTGCGGGGCTTTGTAACGGTACGAGTGGGCGTCACTGTGTTTAAGGTGTGTGTATGTTGGTGTGTACTGCGGGGCTTTGTAACGGTACGAGTGGGGGTCGCTGTGTTTAAGGTGTGTGTGTGTGTGTGTTGGTGTGTAATGCGGGGCTTTGTAACGGTACGAGTGGGGGTCACTGTGTTTAAGGTGTGTGTGTTGGTGTGTAATGCGGGGCTTTGTAACGGTAGGAGTGGGGGTCACTGTGTTTAAGGTGTGTGTGTTGGTGTGTAATGCGGGGCTTTGTAACGGTACGAGTGGGCGTCACTGTTTTTAAGGTGTGTGTGTGTTGGTGTGCACTGCGGGGCTTTGTAACGGTACGAGTGGGCGTCACTGTTTTTAAGGTGTGTGTGTTGGTGTGTAATGCGGGGCTTTGTAACGGTACGAGTGGGCGTCACTGTTTTTAAGGTGTGTGTGTTGGTGTGTAATGCGGGGCTTTGTAACGGTACGAGTGGGCGTCACTGTTTTTAAGGTGTGTGTGTTGGTGTGTACTGCGGGGCTTTGTAACGGTACGAGTGGGCGTCACTGTTTTTAAGGTGTTTGTGTTGGTGTGTACTGCGGGGCTTTGTAACGTTACGAGTGGGCGTCACTGTTTTTAAGGTGTGTGTGTGTTGGTGTGTACTGCGGGGCTTTGTAACGGTACGAGTGGGCGTCACTGTTTTTAAGGTGTGTGTGTGTTGGTGTGTACTGCGGGGCTTTGTAACGGTACGAGTGGGCGTCACTGTTTTTAAGGTGTGTGTGTGTTGGTGTGTACTGCGGGGCTTTGTAACGGTACGAGTGGGCGTCACTGTTTTTAAGGTGTGTGTGTGTGTTGGTGTGCACTGCGGGGCTTTGTAACGGTACGAGTGGGGGTCACTCTGTTTAAGATGCGTGTGTGTTGGTGTGTAATGCGGGGCTTTGTAACGGTACGAGTGGGGGTCACTGTGTTTAAGGTGTGTGTGTGTTGGTGTGTACTGCGGGGCTTTGTAACGGTACGAGTGGGCGTCACTGTTTTTAAGGTTTGTGTGTGTTGGTGTGTGCTGCAGGGCTTTGTAATAGTACGAGTGGGGATCACTGTGCTTAAGGTGTGTGTGTGTGTTGGTGTGTAATGCGGGGCTTTGTAACGGTACGAGTGGGGGTCACTGTTTAAGGTGTGTGTGTGTGTGTTGGTGTGTACTGCAGGGCTGTGTAACGGTACGAGTGGGGGTCGCTGTGTTTAAGGTGTGTGTGTGTTGGTGTGTACTGCAGGGCTTTGTAAGGGTACAAGTGGGGGTTGCTGTATTTAAGGTGTGTGTGTGTTGGTGTGTGCTGCAGGGCTTTGTAACGGTACGAGTGGGGGTCACTGTGTTTAAGGTGTGTGTGTGTGTGTTGGTGTGTACTGTGGGGCTTTAACGGTACGAGTGGGGGTCACTGTGTTTAAGGTGTGTGTGTGTGTGTTGGTGTGTACTGCAGGGCTTTGTAACGGTACGAGTGAGGGTCACTGTGTTTAAGTTGTGTGTGTGTGTGTTGGTGTGTACTGTGGGGCTTTGCAACGGTACGAGTGGGGGTCACTGTGTTTAAGGTGTGTGTGTTGGTGTGTACTGCGGGGCTTTGTAACGGTACGAGTGGGCGTCACTGTGTTTAAGGTGTGTGTATGTTGGTGTGTACTGCAGGGCTTTGTAACGGTACGAGTGGGGGTCGCTGTGTTTAAGGTGTGTGTTTGTTGGTGTGTAATGCGGGGCTTTGTAACGGTACGAGTGGGGGTCACTGTGTTTAAGGTGTGTGTGTGTGTGTGTTGGTGTGTAATGCGGGGCTTTGTAACGGTACGAGTGGGGGTCACTGTGTTTAAGGTGTGTGTGTTGGTGTGTAATGCGGGGCTTTGTAACGGTAGGAGTGGGGGTCACTGTGTTTAAGGTGTGTGTGTTGGTGTGTAATGCGGGGCTTTGTAACGGTACGAGTGGGCGTCACTGTTTTTAAGGTGTGTGTGTGTTGGTGTGTACTGCGGGGCTTTGTAACGGTACGAGTGGGCGTCACTGTTTTTAAGGTGTGTGTGTGTGTTGGTGTGCACTGCGGGGCTTTGTAACGGTACGAGTGGGGGTCACTGTGTTTAAGGTGTGTGTGTGTTGGTGTGTGCTGCAGGGCTTTGTAACGGTACGATTGGGGGTCACTGTGCTTAAGGTGCGTGTGTGTTGGTGTGTAATGCGGGGCTTTGTAACGGTACGAGTGGGCGTCACTGTTTTTAAGGTGTGTGTGTGTGTGTGTGTTGGTGTGTACTGCGGGGCTTTGTAACGGTACGAGTGGGCGTCACTGTTTTTAAGGTGTGTGTGTGTGTTGGTGTGTACTGCGGGGCTTTGTAACGGTACGAGTGGGCGTCACTGTTTTTAAGGTGTGTGTGTGTGTTGGTGTGTGCTGCAGGGCTTTGTAACGGTACGATTGGGGGTCACTGTGCTTAAGGTGCGTGTGTGTTGGTGTGTAATGCGGGGCTTTGTAACGGTACGAGTGGGCGTCACTGTTTTTAAGGTGTGTGTGTTGGTGTGTACTGCGGGGCTTTGTAACGTTACGAGTGGGCGTCACTGTTTTTAAGGTGTGTGTGTGTTGGTGTGTACTGCGGGGCTTTGTAACGGTACGAGTGGGCGTCACTGTTTTTAAGGTGTGTGTGTGTGTTGGTGTGCACTGCGGGGCTTTGTAACGGTACGAGTGGGGGTCACTGTGTTTAAGGTGTGTGTGTGTTGGTGTGTGCTGCAGGGCTTTGTAACGGTACGATTGGGGGTCACTGTGCTTAAGGTGCGTGTGTGTTGGTGTGTAATGCGG
Source organism: Hoplias malabaricus (assembly GCF_029633855.1). Classification (NCBI taxonomy): domain Eukaryota; kingdom Metazoa; phylum Chordata; class Actinopteri; order Characiformes; family Erythrinidae; genus Hoplias; species Hoplias malabaricus. The sequence goes on along the minus strand of NC_089818.1, from coordinate 26,148,453 downwards.
GGCTTTGTAACGGTACGAGTGGGCGTCACTGTTTTTAAGGTGTGTGTGTGTGTGTGTGTTGGTGTGTACTGCGGGGCTTTGTAACGGTACGAGTGGGCGTCACTGTTTTTAAGGTGTGTGTGTGTGTTGGTGTGTGCTGCAGGGCTTTGTAACGGTACGATTGGGGGTCACTGTGCTTAAGGTGCGTGTGTGTTGGTGTGTAATGCGGGGCTTTGTAACGGTACGAGTGGGCGTCACTGTTTTTAAGGTGTGTGTGTGTGTGTGTGTTGGTGTGTACTGCGGGGCTTTGTAACGGTACGAGTGGGCGTCACTGTTTTTAAGGTGTGTGTGTGTGTTGGTGTGTAATGCGGGGCTTTGTAACGGTACGAGTGGGGGTCACTGTGTTTAAGGTGTGTGTGTGTTGGTGTGTGCTGCAGGGCTTTGTAACGGTACGATTGGGGGTCACTGTGCTTAAGGTGCGTGTGTGTTGGTGTGTAATGCGGGGCTTTGTAACGGTACGAGTGGGCGTCACTGTTTTTAAGGTGTGTGTGTGTGTTGGTGTGTACTGCGGGGCTTTGTAACGGTACGAGTGGGCGTCACTGTTTTTAAGGTGTGTGTGTGTGTTGGTGTGTACTGCGGGGCTTTGTAACGGTACGAGTGGGCGTCACTGTTTTTAAGGTGTGTGTGTGTGTTGGTGTGTACTGCGGGGCTTTGTAACGGTACGAGTGGGCGTCACTGTTTTTAAGGTGTGTGTGTGTTGGTGTGTGCTGCTGGGCTTTGTAATAGTACGAGTGGGGGTCACTGTGCTTAAGGTGCGTGTGTGTTGGTGTGTAATGCGGGGCTTTGTAACGGTACGAGTGGGGGTCACTGTGTTTAAGGTGTGTGTGTGTTGGTGTGTAATGCGGGGCTTTGTAACGGTACGAGTGGGGGTCACTGTGTTTAAGGTGTGTGTGTGTGTGTTGGTGTGTACTGCAGGGCTGTGTAACGGTACGAGTGGGGGTCGCTGTGTTTAAGATGCGTGTGTGTTGGTGTGTAATGCGGGGCTTTGTAAAGGTACGAGTGGGGGTCACTGTGTTTAAGGTGTGTGTATGTTGGTGTGTGCTGCTGGGCTTTGTAATAGTACGAGTGGGGGTCACTGTGTTTAAGGTGTGTGTGTGTGTGTTGGTGTGTACTGCAGGGCTGTGTAACGGTACGAGTGGGGGTCGCTGTGTTTAAGATGCGTGTGTGTTGGTGTGTAATGCGGGGCTTTGTAAAGGTACGAGTGGGGGTCACTGTGCTTAAGGTGCGTGTGTGTTGGTGTGTAATGCGGGGCTTTGTAACGGTACGAGTGGGGGTCACTGTTTAAGGTGTGTGTGTGTGTGTTGGTGTGTACTGCAGGGCTGTGTAACGGTACGAGTGGGGGTCGCTGTGTTTAAGGTGTGTGTGTGTTGGTGTGTACTGCAGGGCTTTGTAAGGGTACAAGTGGGGGTTGCTGTATTTAAGGTGTGTGTGTGTTGGTGTGTGCTGCAGGGCTTTGTAACGGTACGAGTGGGGGTCACTGTGTTTAAGGTGTGTGTGTGTGTGTTGGTGTGTACTGTGGGGCTTTAACGGTACGAGTGGGGGTCACTGTGTTTAAGGTGTGTGTGTGTGTGTTGGTGTGTACTGCAGGGCTTTGTAACGGTACGAGTGATGGTCACTGTGTTTAAGTTGTGTGTGTGTGTGTTGGTGTGTACTGTGGGGCTTTGTAACGGTACGAGTGGGGGTCACTGTGTTTAAGGTGTGTGTGTTGGTGTGTACTGCGGGGCTTTGTAACGGTACGAGTGGGCGTCACTGTGTTTAAGGTGTGTGTATGTTGGTGTGTACTGCGGGGCTTTGTAACGGTACGAGTGGGGGTCGCTGTGTTTAAGGTGTGTGTTTGTTGGTGTGTAATGCGGGGCTTTGTAACGGTACGAGTGGGGGTCGCTGTGTTTAAGGTGTGTGTTTGTTGGTGTGTAATGCGGGGCTTTGTAACGGTAGGAGTGGGGGTCACTGTGTTTAAGGTGTGTGTGTTGGTGTGTAATGCGGGGCTTTGTAACGGTACGAGTGGGCGTCACTGTTTTTAAGGTGTGTGTGTGTTGGTGTGCACTGCGGGGCTTTGTAACGGTACGAGTGGGGGTCACTGTGTTTAAGGTGTGTGTGTGTTGGTGTGTACTGCGGGGCTTTGTAACGGTACGAGTGGGGGTCGCTGTGTTTAAGGTGTGTGTGTGTTGGTGTGTAATGCGGGGCTTTGTAACGGTACGAGTGGGGGTCACTGTGTTTAAGGTGTGTGTGTGTTGGTGTGTAATGCGGGGCTTTGTAACGGTACGAGTGGGGGTCACTGTGTTTAAGGTGTGTGTGTGTGTGTTGGTGTGTACTGCAGGGCTGTGTAACGGTACGAGTGGGGGTCGCTGTGTTTAAGATGCGTGTGTGTTGGTGTGTAATGCGGGGCTTTGTAAAGGTACGAGTGGGGGTCACTGTGTTTAAGGTGTGTGTGTGTTGGTGTGTACTGCAGGGCTGTGTAACGGTACGAGTGGGCGTCACTGTGTTTAAGGTGTGTGTTTGTTGGTGTGTAATGCGGGGCTTTGTAACGGTACGAGTGGGGGTCACTGTGTTTAAGGTGTGTGTGTTGGTGTGTACTGCGGGGCTTTGTAACGGTACGAGTGGGGGTCACTGTGTTTAAGGTGTGTGTATGTTGGTGTGTACTGCGGGGCTTTGTAACGGTACGAGTGGGGGTCGCTGTGTTTAAGGTGTGTGTTTGTTGGTGTGTAATGCGGGGCTTTGTAACGGTACGAGTGGGGGTCGCTGTGTTTAAGGTGTGTGTTTGTTGGTGTGTAATGCGGGGCTTTGTAACGGTAGGAGTGGGGGTCACTGTGTTTAAGGTGTGTGTGTTGGTGTGTAATGCGGGGCTTTGTAACGGTACGAGTGGGCGTCACTGTTTTTAAGGTGTGTGTGTGTTGGTGTGTACTGCGGGGCTTTGTAACGGTAGGAGTGGGGGTCACTGTGTTTAAGGTGTGTGTGTTGGTGTGTAATGCGGGGCTTTGTAACGGTACGAGTGGGCGTCACTGTTTTTAAGGTGTGTGTGTGTTGGTGTGCACTGCGGGGCTTTGTAACGGTACGAGTGGGGGTCACTGTGTTTAAGGTGTGTGTGTGTTGGTGTGTACTGCGGGGCTTTGTAACGGTACGAGTGGGGGTCGCTGTGTTTAAGGTGTGTGTTTGTTGGTGTGTAATGCGGGGCTTTGTAACGGTACGAGTGGGGGTCACTGTGTTTAAGGTGTGTGTGTTGGTGTGTAATGCGGGGCTTTGTAACGGTAGGAGTGGGGGTCACTGTGTTTAAGGTGTGTGTGTGTTGGTGTGTAATGCGGGGCTTTGTAACGGTACGAGTGGGCGTCACTGTTTTTAAGGTGTGTGTGTGTTGGTGTGCACTGCAGGGCTTTGTAAAGGTACGAGTGGGCGTCACTGTTTTTAAGGTGTGTGTGTGTTGGTGTGCACTGCGGGGCTTTGTAACGGTACGAGTGGGGGTCACTGTGCTTAAGGTGCGTGTGTGTTGGTGTGTAATGCGGGGCTTTGTAACGGTACGAGTGGGGGTCACTGTTTTTAAGGTGTGTGTGTGTTGGTGTGCACTGCAGGGCTTTGTAACGGTACGAGTGGGCGTCACTGTTTTTAAGGTGTGTGTGTGTTGGTGTGCACTGCGGGGCTTTGTAACGGTACGAGTGGGGGTCACTGTGCTTAAGGTGCGTGTGTGTTGGTGTGTAATGCGGGGCTTTGTAACGGTACGAGTGGGGGTCACTGTGTTTAAGGTGTGTGTGTGTTGGTGTGTAATGCGGGGCTTTGTAACGGTACGAGTGGGGGTCACTGTGTTTAAGGTGTGTGTGTGTTGGTGTGCACTGCAGGGCTTTGTAACGGTACGAGTGGGGGTCACTATTTAAGGTGTGTGTGTGTGTGTTGGTGTGTACTGCAGGGCTGTGTAACGGTACGAGTGGGGGTCGCTGTGTTTAAGATGCGTGTGTGTTGGTGTGTAATGCGGGGCTTTGTAAAGGTACGAGTGGGGGTCACTGTGTTTAAGATGCGTGTGTGTTGGTGTGTAATGCAGGGCTTTGTAAAGGTACGAGTGGGCGTCACTGTTTTTAAGGTGTGTGTGTGTTGGTGTGCACTGCGGGGCTTTGTAACGGTACGAGTGGGGGTCACTGTGCTTAAGGTGCGTGTGTGTTGGTGTGTAATGCGGGGCTTTGTAACGGTACGAGTGGGGGTCACTGTGTTTAAGGTGTGTGTGTGTTGGTGTGCACTGCAGGGCTTTGTAACGGTACGAGTGGGGGTCACTATTTAAGGTGTGTGTGTGTGTGTTGGTGTGTACTGCAGGGCTGTGTAACGGTACGAGTGGGGGTCGCTGTGTTTAAGATGCGTGTGTGTTGGTGTGTAATGCGGGGCTTTGTAAAGGTACGAGTGGGGGTCACTGTGTTTAAGATGCGTGTGTGTTGGTGTGTAATGCGGGGCTTTGTAACGGTACGAGTGGGGGTCACTGTGTTTAAGGTGTGTGTGTGTTGGTGTGCACTGCAGGGCTTTGTAACGGTACGAGTGGGGGTCACTGTTTAAGGTGTGTGTGTGTGTGTTGGTGTGTACTGCAGGGCTGTGTAACGGTACGAGTGGGGGTCGCTGTGTTTAAGGTGTGTGTTTGTTGGTGTGTAATGCGGGGCTTTGTAACGGTACGAGTGGGGGTCGCTGTGTTTAAGGTGTGTGTTTGTTGGTGTGTAATGCGGGGCTTTGTAACGGTAGGAGTGGGGGTCACTGTGTTTAAGGTGTGTGTGTTGGTGTGTAATGCGGGGCTTTGTAACGGTACGAGTGGGCGTCACTGTTTTTAAGGTGTGTGTGTGTTGGTGTGTACTGCGGGGCTTTGTAACGGTAGGAGTGGGGGTCACTGTGTTTAAGGTGTGTGTGTTGGTGTGTAATGCGGGGCTTTGTAACGGTACGAGTGGGCGTCACTGTTTTTAAGGTGTGTGTGTGTTGGTGTGCACTGCGGGGCTTTGTAACGGTACGAGTGGGGGTCACTGTGTTTAAGGTGTGTGTGTGTTGGTGTGTACTGCGGGGCTTTGTAACGGTACGAGTGGGGGTCGCTGTGTTTAAGGTGTGTGTTTGTTGGTGTGTAATGCGGGGCTTTGTAACGGTACGAGTGGGGGTCACTGTGTTTAAGGTGTGTGTGTTGGTGTGTAATGCGGGGCTTTGTAACGGTAGGAGTGGGGGTCACTGTGTTTAAGGTGTGTGTGTTGGTGTGTAATGCGGGGCTTTGTAACGGTACGAGTGGGCGTCACTGTTTTTAAGGTGTGTGTGTGTTGGTGTGCACTGCAGGGCTTTGTAAAGGTACGAGTGGGCGTCACTGTTTTTAAGGTGTGTGTGTGTTGGTTTGCACTGCGGGGCTTTGTAACGGTACGAGTGGGGGTCACTGTGCTTAAGGTGCGTGTGTGTTGGTGTGTAATGCGGGGCTTTGTAACGGTACGAGTGGGGGTCACTGTTTTTAAGGTGTGTGTGTGTTGGTGTGCACTGCAGGGCTTTGTAACGGTACGAGTGGGCGTCACTGTTTTTAAGGTGTGTGTGTGTTGGTGTGCACTGCGGGGCTTTGTAACGGTACGAGTGGGGGTCACTGTGCTTAAGGTGCGTGTGTGTTGGTGTGTAATGCGGGGCTTTGTAACGGTACGAGTGGGGGTCACTGTGTTTAAGGTGTGTGTGTGTTGGTGTGTAATGCGGGGCTTTGTAACGGTACGAGTGGGGGTCACTGTGTTTAAGGTGTGTGTGTGTTGGTGTGCACTGCAGGGCTTTGTAACGGTACGAGTGGGGGTCACTATTTAAGGTGTGTGTGTGTGTGTTGGTGTGTACTGCAGGGCTGTGTAACGGTACGAGTGGGGGTCGCTGTGTTTAAGATGCGTGTGTGTTGGTGTGTAATGCAGGGCTTTGTAAAGGTACGAGTGGGCGTCACTGTTTTTAAGGTGTGTGTGTGTTGGTGTGCACTGCGGGGCTTTGTAACGGTACGAGTGGGGGTCACTGTGCTTAAGGTGCGTGTGTGTTGGTGTGTAATGCGGGGCTTTGTAACGGTACGAGTGGGGGTCACTGTGTTTAAGGTGTGTGTGTGTTGGTGTGCACTGCAGGGCTTTGTAACGGTACGAGTGGGGGTCACTATTTAAGGTGTGTGTGTGTGTGTTGGTGTGTACTGCAGGGCTGTGTAACGGTACGAGTGGGGGTCGCTGTGTTTAAGATGCGTGTGTGTTGGTGTGTAATGCGGGGCTTTGTAAAGGTACGAGTGGGGGTCACTGTGTTTAAGATGCGTGTGTGTTGGTGTGTAATGCGGGGCTTTGTAACGGTACGAGTGGGGGTCACTGTGTTTAAGGTGTGTGTGTGTTGGTGTGCACTGCAGGGCTTTGTAACGGTACGAGTGGGGGTCACTGTTTAAGGTGTGTGTGTGTGTGTTGGTGTGTACTGCAGGGCTGTGTAACGGTACGAGTGGGGGTCGCTGTGTTTAAGGTGTGTGTGTGTTGGTGTGCACTGCAGGGCTTTGTAACGGTACGAGTGGGGGTCACTGTTTAAGGTGTGTGTGTGTGTGTTGGTGTGTACTGCAGGGCTTTGTAACGGTACGAGTGGGGGTCACTGTGTTTAAGGTGTGTGTGTGTGTGTTGGTGTGTACTGTGGGGCTTTAACGGTACGAGTGGGGGTCACTGTGTTTAAGGTGTGTGTGTGTGTGTTGGTGTGTACTGCAGGGCTTTGCAACGGTACGAGTGAGGGTCACTGTGTTTAAGGTGTGTGTGTTGGTGTGTACTGCGGGGCTTTGTAACGGTACGAGTGGGGGTCGCTGTGTTTAAGGTGTGTGTTTGTTGGTGTGTAATGCGGGGCTTTGTAACGGTACGAGTGGGGGTCACTGTGTTTAAGGTGTGTGTGTGTTGGTGTGTACTGCGGGGCTTTGTAACGGTACGAGTGGGCATCACTGTGTTTAAGGTGTGTGTATGTTGGTGTGTACTGCGGGGCTTTGTAACGGTACGAGTGGGGGTCGCTGTGTTTAAGGTGTGTGTTTGTTGGTGTGTAATGCGGGGCTTTGTAACGGTACGAGTGGGGGTCACTGTGTTTAAGGTGTGTGTGTGTTGGTGTGTACTGCAGGGCTTTGTAACGGTACGAGTGGGGGTCACTGTGTTTAAGGTGTGTGTATGTTGGTGTGTACTGCGGGGCTTTGTAACGGTACGAGTGGGGGTCACTGTGTTTAAGGTGTGTGTATGTTGGTGTGTACTGCGGGGCTTTGTAACGGTACGAGTGGGGGTCGCTGTGTTTAAGGTGTGTGTTTGTTGGTGTGTAATGCGGGGCTTTGTAACGGTACGAGTGGGGGTCACTGTGTTTAAGGTGTGTGTGTGTTGGTGTGTACTGCGGGGCTTTGTAACGGTACGAGTGGGCGTCACTGTTTTTAAGGTGTGTGTGTGTTGGTGTGTACTGCGGGGCTTTGTAAAGGTACGAGTGGGGGTCACTGTGTTTAAGGTGTGTGTGTGTGTGTGTTGGTGTGTAATGCGGGGCTTTGTAACGGTACGAGTGGGGGTCACTGTGTTTAAGGTGTGTGTGTGTTGGTGTGTACTGCAGGGCTTTGTAACGGTACGAGTGGGGGTCACTGTGTTTAAGGTGTGTGTATGTTGGTGTGTACTGCGGGGCTTTGTAACGGTACGAGTGGGGGTCACTGTGTTTAAGGTGTGTGTATGTTGGTATGTACTGCGGGGCTTTGTAACGGTACGAGTGGGGGTCGCTGTGTTTAAGGTGTGTGTTTGTTGGTGTGTAATGCGGGGCTTTGTAACGGTACGAGTGGGGGTCACTGTGTTTAAGGTGTGTGTGTGTTGGTGTGTACTGCGGGGCTTTGTAACGGTACGAGTGGGCGTCACTGTTTTTAAGGTGTGTGTGTGTTGGTGTGCACTGCGGGGCTTTGTAAAGGTACGAGTGGGGGTCACTGTGTTTAAGGTGTGTGTGTGTGTGTTGGTGTGTAATGCGGGGCTTTGTAACGGTACGAGTGGGGGTCACTGTGTTTAAGGTGTGTGTGTGTTGGTGTGTGCTGCAGGGCTTTGTAACAGTACGATTGGGGGTCACTGTGTTTAAGCTGTGTGTTATTGTTACAAAGCCCTACAGTACACACCAACACACACACACACACCTTAAACAAAGTGACGCCCACTCGTACCGTTACAAAGCCCCTCATTACACACCAACACACACACACACACCTTAAACACAGTGACCCCCACTCGTACCGTTACAAAGCCCCGCATTACACACCAACACACACACACACACACCTTAAACAAAGTGACGCCCACTCGTACCATTACAAAGCCCCTCATTACACACCAACACACACACACACACCTTAAACACAGTGACCCCCACTCGTACCGTTACAAAGCCCCTCATTACACACCAACACACACACACACCTTAAACACAGTGACCCCCACTCGTACCGTTACAAAGCCCTGCAGTACACACCAACACACACACACACACCTTAAACAAAGTGACGCCCACTCGTACCGTTACAAAGCCCCTCATTACACACCAACACACACACACACACCTTAAACAAAGTGACGCCCACTCGTACCGTTACAAAGCCCCTCATTACACACCAACACACACACACACACACCTTAAACACAGTGACCCCCACTCGTACCGTTACAATGCCCCTCATTACACACCAACACACACACACACCTTAAACACAGTGACGCCCACTCGTACCGTTAAAGCCCCGCAGTGCACACCAACACACACACACACACACCTCAAACACAGTGACGCCCACTCATACCGTTAAAGCCCCGCAGTACACACCAACACACACACACCTTAAAAACAGTGACGCCCACTCGTACCGTTACAAAGCCCCGCAGTACACACCAACACACACACCTTAAACACAGTGACGCCCACTCGTACCGTTAAAGCCCCGCAGTACACACCAACACAGTGACGCCCACTCGTACCGTTACAAAGCCCCGCAGTACACACCAACACACACACACCTTAAACACAGTGACGCCCACTCATACCGTTACAAAGCCCCTCATTACACACCAACACACACACACACCTTAAACACAGTGACCCCCACTCGTACCGTTACAAAGCCCCGCAGTACACACCAACACACACACACCTTAAAAACAGTGACGCCCACTCGTACCGTTACAAAGCCCCGCAGTACACACCAACACACACACACCTTAAACACAGTGACGCCCACTCATACCGTTACAAAGCCCCTCATTACACACCAACACACACACACACCTTAAACACAGTGACGCCCACTCGTACCGTTACAAAGCCCCGCAGTACACACCAACACACACACACACCTTAAACACAGTGACCCCCACTCGTACCGTTACAAAGCCCCTCATTACACACCAACACACACACACACCTTAAACACAGTGACCCCCACTCGTACCGTTACAAAGCCCCTCATTACACACCAACACACACACACACCTTAAACACAGTGACCCCCACTCGTACCGTTACAAAGCCCCTCATTACACACCAACACACACACACACCTTAAAAACAGTGACGCCCACTCGTACCGTTACAAAGCCCCGCATTACACACCAACACACACACCTTAAACACAGTGACCCCCACTCGTACCGTTAAAGCCCCGCAGTGCACACCAACACACACACTTAAACACAGTGACCCCCACTCGTACCGTTACAAAGCCCCGCATTACACACCAACATACACACACCTTAAACACAGCGACCCCCACTCGTACCGTTACAAAGCCCCGCAGTACACACCAACACACACACACCTTAAACACAGTGACCCCCACTCGTACCGTTACAAAGCCCCGCAGTACACACCAACATACACACATCTTAAACACAGTGACGCCCACTCGTACCGTTAAAGCCCCGCAGTGCACACCAACACACACACACACCTTAAACACAGTGACGCCCACTCGTACCGTTACAAAGCCCCGCAGTACACACCAACACACACACACCTTAAACACAGTGACCCCCACTCGTACCGTTACAAAGCCCCGCATTACACACCAACACACACACACCTTAAACACAGTGACCCCCACTCGTACCGTTACAAAGCCCTGCAGTACACACCAACACACACACACACACCTTAAACACTGTGACCCCCACTCGTACCGTTACACTGCCCCGCATTACACACCAACACACACACCTTAAACACAGCGACCCCCACTCGTACCGTTACAAAGCCCCGCAGTTCACACCAACACACACACCTTAAACACAGTGACCCCCACTCGTACTGTTACAGTGTGTGTGTGTTTAAACATACGCGGGGAGTACACTGCTGACTGGCCTCATTCCTTTGCCTTGCTGCACTCCCTCTTTAATAGCTCTGGGAACCACTGTGTTGTGCACTCAAGGCTTTTCCAGATAAACCTCTGAAAGTTGGACTCAGAAAGAGGAACATCTTCAGAGATCTGGCTCCTACTGCAGTACACCAATGTCAGCGGAAATACAGCATGTAGCTCAAAGAGACATTGTAGTGTATTGAGTTAAATCAATGAGCATTATTTGGAAACAAAAATAAATATTATCTACAGAGGAACTTAATGTGTCAGAGTGTGTGTGTGTTCCTCACCTTCAGCTCATACTCCTCCTTTGTCTCCTGTGTCTCACTACGGACGTCCTGCTTCAGGTCCATGTCGTCTTTGAAAGGCTGAGTGGAGGGAGAGAGGGAGACAGAGGGTAGAAACTAAACCATCAAAACACACCACAAGAACACACACACACAAAGAGAGGAGAGGGAGAGAAGGAGGGAGGGAAGAGGAAAATACCACATCAGGTTGATCAGCAGAAGAAGAGAAAAGAAAGAAAAGATAGAAAGGTAGCTTTGCACACACCCGTCTTTACTACACACCCTTCGTTACAGAGCTCACTGAGGTCAGGTTTCCCCACTCATTATTTAAGGTCTCCTCCAGTCACACCATTCGCTGGGAGGGTGAGACTAGCTCGTGCTTCCTCATGTGAAGATAGGGTTCCCACACACACAGAGCAACGCCCACTGTACTCTCTCTTCCCATAGCTACCTACGTAGTCATCTAGAAACCTGAGTTATGTTAATACCCCCGAGTAGATAACCCTCTAAAACACAGTTTCATGAAGCACACACCTACGTTCGTTCAGGTTTTGACCAATTGTTTATATTAACATCTACTGAACTGTATTAATGTTTCTCCTTCTGCTGTAAAGAGATCATTTCAGACACAAAACTTCTTTATCAGACTTTGTCGGTCAAACTCGAACTGGATGCATATCTCTGATAAAGTTTGTTTTTTCTGCAAATAAAATTATCTGCTCTGTTAGAGACGTGTAAATGCACACAAAATTCATTCACTCTCTGTAACCCTTATACAGTTAAGGACGGCGGTGGGTCCGGAGCCTACCCGGAATCACTGGGTGTGAGGTAGGAATACACCCTGGAGGGGGCACCAGACCTTCACAGGGCAACACAAACTCACAAATACGGACACTTTTGAGTCTCCAATCCACCTACCAGCATGGGTGGAAACCGGAGCACCTGGAGGAAACCCACGCCGACACAAGGAGAACACACCACACTCCTCACAGACAGTCACCCGGAGGAAACCCACACAGACACAGAGAGAACACACCACACTCCTCACAGACAGTCACCCAGAGGAAACCCACGCAGACACAGAGAGAACACACCACACTCCTCACAGACAGTCACCCGGAGGAAACCCACGCAGACACAGAGAGAACACACCACACTCCTCATAGACAGTCACCTGGAGGAAACCCACACAGACACAGAGAGAACACACCACACTCCTCACAGACAGTCACCCAGAGGAAACCCACGCAGACACAGAGAGAACACACCACACTCCTCACAGACAGTCACCCGGAGGAAACCCACGCAGACACAGAGAGAACACACCACACTCCTCACAGACAGTCACCTGGAGGAAACCCACACAGACACAGAGAGAACACACCACACTCCTCACAGACAGTCAGCCGGAGGAAACCCACGCAAACACAGGGAGAACACACCACACTCCTCACAGACAGTCACCGGGAGGAAACCCACACACACACAGGGAGAACACACCACACTCCTCACAGACAGTCACCCGGAGGAAACCCACGCAGACACAGGGAGAACACACCACACTCCTCACAGACAGTCACCCGGAGGAAACCCACGCAGACACAGAGAGAACACACCACACTCCTCACAGTGAGCAGATGAATCTTATTATCTCCAGCATTGTGGAAGTCTTTTCTAAAGAGGACTGTCTGAACTGTGTATTATGGCAATGTAGGGACAGGTGAAGTATCTAATGCTGTCCTTTCACCTCTGATATCTGCCTTTAGAGTGACCCCAGCAGCTCTGACCACATCAACCTTATTACTACTTTAAACATACAGTGCAGCACTGAGAAAGAAAGACACAGCTGTCCACTTGCTGCCACACTCAGAGAACACACTGCTCTCACCATGCGGGTTGCTGTGGAGACACTGGCTGAGTCCTCCTCCAGGCTGTGTGTCTCTTTGTTTACCGTCTCAACCTTGATGTCTGGCTTCAGCGCGACCCCTCGACGACCTGCACACAGCACAAACTCCTCATTACAGTTTCATACAGCAACAGTGTATCCATTAAATTTTATTCACAATTCTCTCACACACACACACACAGTACTCACTTCTTTTTCGTTGGCGGTACACGTAGAACGACAGGGCGAGGAGACAGAGGATCAGCAGCATGGAGGAGCCAACCGTTCCCCCGGCTATTATTCCCACAGGCACTATATCTGAGGGACAGAGGTAAAGTGGTTATTTCTAATTAAAAGCTTCATCAGGGTTTGTCTTATACATCTGTTGGTACTCAGAGACTCTTCCTGTCTGTGGGGATCTAAACAGGAAGTTGTTGCTGTGGCAGATTCCATTAGAGAAACCGTGCCGCACGTTTAGATCACCACAGACGCTCTTACACTCGTGGGGGTTGGAGGAAGTCTTTAAAAATGTCTGTAGGAGGTACAGCGTTTATGTAAGAGATGTAACAGGGAATGTTTTATGAAAATGCTTCACAAAGGGAGGCAGCGTTTGACCCAGATGTCTCCCGTTAGCTCCTGTAACTGAAACAGTGAAATTAGGACTGAGTTAATGTCACGGTGCTAACGGCCGTTAGAGAATGAAGACTTACACATGAGACCCTTCCTGTGAGACATGACGCCAGGCAAAGTCTCCTATTTAAACTGCTGCCAAAACAACATTAATGTAGACCTCAGCGAGTTTGGAGGAGACAACTGTTTGTCCATTTCTCTAACAACAGCCTAGAGACACTCGCATCTGCTAGTGTTACAGTGTGTGATGGGGACGAGACTATCCCACCGAGAGAGAGAAAGGGAGAGGGAGAGAAAGACAGAAAGAGATAGAGAGGGGGGTGTGTCTAGGGCCTCATAGCGAACACAGACATCAGCTCAGTCTCTAAACACTGCAGAGTTTAACACAGGGACATTTTAACTGGGTCCTTCACCTTCATCAATAACCAGGTTTCCTCTGCTACATAACGCTGTTTCCTCTAGTGCCTCAGCGGCTTTCAGTTCGGTTCATTACAGATTATAACAGGCATCGGTTAACGTTTTTACTTTATTATAGTTTTGAAATGACACTAAAGAACGCAGTACAGACCCATAGCCCACGGTGTCAAAGGGACGTGCAGTAACAGCAGCAGCTCCCCCAGGTCCTAGTGCCCCCAAGTTTCATTACATTATTAATATGGAGACAGAGAGAGAACCGTTGTTGAAAATGAATTGAGGGGTAAATAACATTTAGTGTGGGCTACAGCCCCCTAAAACCGGTCTAATGACGTCTGTGGTTATGGACAAACATACACCTCTTGTCTCTTGTTTTTAAACTAACTTCAAAATTGAGGGCAGTGAACTGACAACAGTGCCCTCTAATGACCGTCAGTCAGTGACAGATGCTGTAAATAATGCGTACTGAAATATTGAACATGTGCTTATTAATTATATGATTGTTATTGAATTGTCCAGCCGCACTGAGGCCACCAGGGACTCCACTCAGAGCCAGGACTGACCTGCGTCTCCTGGGAAACTGTAAGTGTAAAGACGCTGAGACATCGTTTGGGGTCTTTTTCTCACTGCTCTCACTAAATTGTTATATACTTTGTGTGAGACCTAATGGAGGAAAAGGGTTTCCACTGTGAGCCCTGCTTCTGTCTGAAACCACACCCTCTGTGTACTCACCCGTCTCCGCCAGGGTGATGATCATGGTCCCGGGGCCGAATAAGTTCCAGGCAGTGCAGTTGTACGCGGACTGGAAGTCTGACTCCATGACGTTGTTGATGGTGAGCGTGGAGAGAACAGCGCCACCTTGTGACACGGGTTTACTCTGCTCCACCGTATACCTCTCCAGCAGAGTGCCTCTTTCTTTCTCCCACACGTTCTCCTTCCACGCCCACACCTACACACACACAAGGTTATCACTAACACATTTAAAGACAACGTTCACAACTGTAGTCAAAGGCCACTTCTGTTACAGGATTCAGATGGTTTCCTGTTTTCAGCTGCACACTGGAAGGGTCTAATGTGTTTATGAAGCTCCAGTGTAAAAAAAAAAAGAAAAAAACAGGGCTATTATTTGTACACAAGGTGGTGCTGAATAGTTTTAGAGCTTTAATATCTTTGAAAGAGACTCTCTCCTTCATTCTCTTCTTTAGTCTTTCCTTCATTTTCATTCAGTCTCTCCCTCCCTCTATTTCTCTTCTCCTTTTTCATTTTGTTCCTCAATATCTATTCTGCTCTTAACTTTTCATTTTAGTTTTTCTTTCTATCTTTCTTCCCTTTTACCTTTCTCACTCCCTCCCTGTACCCCGCCCCCTGAAGGTGTGTGTGTGTGTGTGTGTGTGTGTTAAAGACTGCAGAAGGGTGGTGTGTTTAAAGTGAGCTGGAGCAGATTGACGATGAAATATGAACAACACAGTGGTTAAATATGCAACGCTCGCTCTGTCACTGCTAATGTCCCTCTTACACCAGAGGGAGAGAGGGGAGAGAGAGAAGGGAGAGACAGAGAGAGGGAGAGGGAAAGAGAGGGAGGGTGAAAAAAACAGGGGAGGAGAACAGGAGCGAAGAACAAAAGGAATGATCCATTTCTCCTCTCCGTGCATTAAGAGCTATTCTGTGATGTCACGTCTCATTATCCACACAGCAATCAGAGGAGAGGAGGGAGACAATAGACAGAATGAGAGAGAGACACACAGAGAGGGGTAGACAGTTGTAGCTGAGTAAAGAGTAAAGTGCTGAGGTTGTTAAAAGCTCTCACACGTGTGTCATGTCCTTGTGTCTGCTGCTGATGATCAGCTCTGAAAGCTACAGCGCTTTCTTCTCAGTTGTCTTTCTGTTCCTCTCTCTCTCTCTCCTGACCATCCTTTGTCTCCTGTTCTATTCATCTCCTCTCCTTAGTTATTATTCTCTCTCTTCTTTCTGTTCATTGAGATTTCTGAAAATGCCTCACAATTAGATCAATGCTCAGGTTTAAGGTGAAGTATACCCCCCCCCCTCCTCTCTTTGTGTGTGTGTGTGTGTGTGTGTGTGAGAGAGAGAGAGTTTACTCACAATTTTATCAGGTGGAGGGGTGCTGGCGATGTAGCATTTGATTTCCCCCTTCTCTCCCCTCACGGCGTACTGGACTGGGTCACTGGAGATGATCGGTGGCCCTGCAGAACACCAGAGCAATGGCAGGACATCAGTAATAATTATTGTTAACCACTTTGCTTTGGTTCTTCAGCCCTATTCGGACCGGATTAGATTTGCGTAGGGAGCTGCTGTTTAAGACTTGTCAGTTGGGCAAGAGGATTAGTGAGGGGGCAGCCGTGGCCTGGTGGTGAGGAACTGGGCGTGTAACCCCCAACTGCTCCCCGGGCTCCTAGGTTAGGGCTGTCCACCGCTCCGGGCACCGCTCACTGCCCCCTAGTGTTCACTACTGTGTGTGTAAATGAGTGTTTCGCTGCACGGATTGGGCTAAATGCGGAGAACAAATGCCTCTGTGCAGCTCAGTGGCCAATAACATGATTCTAATTCTATTAGCAGTAATCTAATTAGTAGGAGACACGCCCAGAACAGGTTTGTAGGATGTCCCTATAGCTGCCAGAGGTTTCACTCCTGAATGATCCTTTAGATTGTTTTGGCCCTGTCCACACAGATTTATACATGTGTGAGTGTGTGTGTGTAAGAGAATATTGTACTAACCATTCACCGTGAGCGTAACCTCCGTCTCTCCAACTCCGATCCTGGGCACGATGGCTTTACACACATACTGCCCCGCATCTGCCTGACTCACTGACTTCAAATACAGCTGATTATTGTTACTCAGAACCTGAGAGAGAAACAGAGAGAGAGTTATTTACAATTAGATATATAGTATACAAAAATATAGAGCAGGGGTTCTCAGTTCCAGGACGCTTTCTTGTTGAAGTGACCATACTATGCACCCACAATGCACCTGAGTTCAAAATGTGTTTAACATTGTAACTGTAGCATATCACCCACCCCCCACCCACTTCCAAAAAAAAAACTACTGTCAGCCCTCAGAGGTCTTCCTCTACTAACTGCAGTCCCTTACCTGACCACCAGGATGCTGACCTTGTTGCTATGACAACTCATTAACTCACACCTAAATGCTATCAGCACCTACATCAGCCGCTCTCCTTTAACCCGCTCCATAACCACTGTCTTCAGGATCCTCGCTTTCGGCCTCTGCACTCGTGTGTTTGTGGTCTGATCTTTAGCCTTCGATCCTTTGCTCCGCCTTTTTTGACTTTGTCCGTTGTGAGAGTAGTCAGCGTAAGCCGATGTAGCACCAACTGTACACGCAGCTAAATCACAGTGTAGTTTGTGCTGAGATGCTAATGTGGCTAACAGACGGGATCCTTGTGAAATCCGTATGCCTCTGAGTGTGATTAGACTCTCTCCAGCGTGGGTCGAGGAGCTGTATATGTTCACATTAATTCCTCAGTCTGAAACCAGACAGTCGCTCCCCAACGTGGCCCCCACACCGAACAAAAACACGGATAGTAGAAATGTGAGAGTTCTTTTTCTTCCAAAACTAAACTGACCCATAAAAAGCCTTCAGTACGTAATGAGGGCACTCACCATACTGGAGCCTTTCTTTGTCCAGGTGAGAGTCAGAGGAGGATTCCCAGCCCATTTACAGTTCAGAGTGACATCAGAGTCTACGTCCACTGTCACCGGCCTCGGCTCCACCACCAGGATTGGACCGACTGGAAAGTCATAGAGAAGCAAGAGGAAATACAGTCAACAATGTAGAGACAGGAGTGTGTGTGTGTGTGTGTGTGTGAGACAGTGAAAGGGAGAGAATGTTTAGCAGAAGCAGGAGTGAAGGAAAAGATGTGTAGTGAGGAAATGGAGGGATAAACTGATAAATAAACAGATAGGAACTGACAGTAAAATCCACAGACAGATGAACACAGATAAACGTGTGGATTTATGGACAGATCAACAGACAGATGAATGAACAGATCTGCAGACTGATCAAAGGATGGATGAATGAATAAACAGATGGATTGACAAGGAGATGAAAAGACGGGTGAATGGATGAACTGATTGATATAAACGGATGCGTACAGTGGACGTCCACCAGAATGCTGACGTTGGTGCTGCCCACTGCATTAAACACCTGACAGGACACAGGCTCGGTGAAGAAGGAGTGGTCCGCTGTCGTCACAAACACACTCTCCCTCGCCCCCTCCAGGATCACCCCACCTTTGGCCCATCTGCAACACACACACACACACAGTCACCACATGTGACACAAACCATGCTCGAGCAGCAGTGCTGAGGAGACGCTGAGGATCAGTGAAATGGCGAGAGGTTGAAGCCGAGGTCACTGCAGTTGTGTGGATTCAGTGTAGTGCTCTGCACACAACGATCCCAGCTCTGGCTTCTGGAACTTTCTGGATCAAATGAGTTGAAGTGTTTTTACGTATTCCACACTTTAATTATTCATCACTGATACTGGCCTTAGCCCTAACTCTGACTCCCTCATGCCTTGGTAGGTGACTTGTAAAGGTGGATTTCTGTCGTCTGAGAACATCAGCAATAACAGCCCTTTTTCTATGTATTTAAAACAATAACTCTGATAAAGCTCCGGTTTCCTCCCACGCTCCAAAAACACACGTTGGTAGGTGGATTGGAGACTCAAAAGTGTCCGCAGGTGTGAGTGTGTGTCGTCCTGTGAAGGACTGGCGCCCCCTCCAGGGTGTGTTCCTGTCTTGTGTCCAGTGATTCCAGGTAGGCTCTGGACCCACCGCGACCCTGAACTGGATAAGGGTCACACACAGTGAGAGCTTTGTCTGAGGTTATTTCCAGAGACAGAATCATTTTACGCTGCGTATTTTTTATGTTAAATTTTTCAAGCCTTAGTCTTGACTGAAATGATCATTAACACAGCACTAGTGTTGCTTGTGTAGTACTTATATTACACCCAGTAGTTTTGGTGAGTAAACATGATGCAGCATTGAGACAAAGTCAGTACAGCAAAAGAAAACACACACACACACACACTCAGACACACTCTCACTCACTCACTCAGACACACACGCTCTCTCTCACTCCCTCACACACACGCTCTCTCTCTCTCTCACTCCCTCACACACACACACTCACTCTCACACTCACTCAGACACACTCTCACTCCCTCACACACACACACTACCTAACACACACAAACACCTCTCTCTCTCTCTCTCTCTCTCTCTCACTCCCTCACACACACGCTCCTACCTGTAGCCCATGACTGGAGGGTTGGCTGTAGCTTGGCAGGTAAATGTTACTCTTTCACCTTCTAGAACAGAACGAGGTGAAATTGACAGTAACACAGTGGGAGCATCTAGAAAAAAGAGGGAAAAAGAGAGAGATGAGCAATGTTCTTTTTTCTGAAATCAAGGTCATAAACAGATAGAAACAAATCTGTTAGGATTTGATGGCATTCAGCCTCAAGAACATGTTCTGCACAGATATTTTATGATTAAGTTTCAATCACAAACGCCACTCCAAAGTATCCCTGAATATTAGATGGAATCTAGACTGGCGCCCCCTCCAGGGTGTGTTCCTGCCTTGGCTCTGGACCCCCGCCGCCCTGAACTGGATAAGGGTCACAGATAATGAATGAATAAATGAATCTATCACTCTAAAGGATGCAGTTCCCTGGGCTTTAAGCCGCTGTAGCCCTAGTCTCTCATTTCCTGCTTTTCTGTGGGGTTTGAACCTAATGAACTATGTATAACAGATTCTTTCAGTTCCTCTGTCACTGCATTAAAGAGAAAGCAGAGCTCAGCAGTGTTCACATGAGTGTGTGAGTGTGGGTGATGATGATGATGGGGGTCTCCCCTGAGAAAACTAGTAGGCTCCAAGTCTGCCTGTGGACACACACACACACACACACACACAGTCTCACAGGGTAAAGCACTAAAGCACAGTGGTAACTGATCACTGGATATTAGGACTGATCTAAAGAGAAGTAATTTAATGTAATGAACCTCTAATTTAGTTTTATTTTCTGAAAACAACAGCTGTATGACTGTCATTTATTTGACAGTTTCTTATGAACAAGCTAGGACTAATTGTTTAAACCCCAGAACCACGAGTGTGGGGTCACTACCCGACATTACCCGATATTCATACGGGCCGAGCCCGTGCTGTTCTGGCTCTGGTGCAGCCTGGAGTCCAACTCCAAACCGCGTTTCACACTCTTCACCCACTACGACATTCCAGAGTTCATACGTGAAAATGGCTTAAGAGACTCACACACACACAGACAGAGACTCACGGTGGACGTTGAGTGTGATGGTGGCCCGTTTGCCCAGGGGCACGGCCAGGTTAGTGGCCACACATGTGAAATTGCGTCCCGTGTCTGTGTCCAGTGGCTGGATGGGCAGAAAACTGCGTGTGGTCACGCGCTTCCTGTCAGGTAACACCTCCTGAGAGACAGACACACACAGAGAGAGAGATGTGTAAACGGGAGGACAAAACGTTTATAGTGTGTGTGGGTGTGTGTGTGTGTTCTCACAGTGCTAGTATGGGCTCCGTCCACTATTACTCCGTCTTTGTACCACTCTATAGTGGAGAGAGGTTTGGCTCCTCGGGACGTGCAGGTGAGGTTATAGGAGACTCCAGCCATCAGGAGAATCTCTGGAGCGCCTTCTATCACTGGATCATCAGGAGGAACTACAAACAGACAGACAAGGCAGAAACACACACACATTACCTTTACACATTAAACTTAGCATCAGCTCCTACACAGGAACACACTGGTGGGCGGAGCAGCCCCAAACAGGCTCAGAGGGGGTGTAAAATGTGTTCTTACTGAGGACAGTGAGTTTGGCTCTTCTTGAGCGGAGAGCAGCTTCTGTGGCCTGGCACTCGTACAGAGAGTCATCTGACAGCTCAGCGGAGGAGATCTCCAGATTGTACTGACCAACATCCACTATCCTCAACACTCGGTAACGAGGCCAGGCTGTAAAACACACACACACACACAGGTTAATATCTCCAACATTAGGTAATGAGGCAAAAATGTAATACACACACACACACACACACACACAGATACTGTCAAAGAGGTCAGGGGAGTGTATCAAACAGCAGGATTCCTGAGGAAGCCAGAAAACCAAGTCCATTCATATATTCTACCACTAAAATGTAGCAAAAAATATTTATGAATTCAAGCATTTATTATTAACATTTCCTATGTAATTCACATGAGATGAAGACGCATAATAATTTGTAGCCTCTGGATATGTTCATTCATCCACTCAGTGTCTGTAACCCTTATCCAGTTCAGGGCGGTGGTGTGTTCTCTCTGTGTCTGCGTGGGTTTCCTCCGGGTGACTGTCTGTGAGGAGTGTGGTGTGTTCTCCCTGTGTCTGCGTGGGTTTCCTCCAGATGACTGTCTGTGAGGAGTGTGGTGTGTTCTCTCTGTGTCTGCGTGGGTTTCCTCCGGGTGACTGTCTGTGAGGAGTGTGGTGTGTTCTCTCTGTGTCTGCGTGGGTTTCCTCCGGGTGACTGTCTGTGAGGAGTGTGGTGTGTTCTCTCTGTGTCTGCGTGGGTTTCCTCCGGGTGACTGTCTGTGAGGAGTGTGGTGTGTTCTCCCTGTGTCTGCGTGGGTTTCCTCCGGGTGACTGTCTGTGAGGAGTGTGGTGTGTTCTCTGTGTCTGCGTGGGTTTCCTCCGGGTGACTGTCTGTGAGGAGTGTGGTGTGTTCTCTCTGTGTCTGCGTGGGTTTCCTCCGGGTGACTGTCTGTGAGGAGTGTGGTGTGTTCTCTCTGTGTCTGCGTGGGTTTCTTCCGGGTGACTGTCTGTGAGGAGTGTGGTGTGTTCTCCCTGTGTCTGCGTGGGTTTCTTCCGGGTGACTGTCTGTGAGGAGTGTGGTGTGTTCTCTCTGTGTCTGCGTGGGTTTCCTCCGGGTGACTGTCTGTGAGGAGTGTGGTGTGTTCTCTCTGTGTCTGCGTGGGTTTCCTCCGGGTGACTGTCTGTCGGAGCGGGGAATCGAACCCACAACCTCCAGGTCCTTGGAGCTGTGTGACTGCGACACGACCTGCTACACCACCGTGCCGCCCATTATTATTTATATATAAATAATATATATATTTACACACACACACACTTATTATCCTTTAATGACAAATGTTTGGGAGAATGTTTAATTCCTATAATACATTACACATAAAGCTCTCTAAAAGGTAAGTGTACACCTAGTAACACACATCCAGGACACTAGGTGTCATTGCTCCTTTCAGACCAAGGATGGGGCTTAATAAAAATCTGTGACTGAAAGGAGACCGCCAAACCATCACTCGGGGGTAACACTCAGGGCAGTGTGGTATTAACTGAGGGTACTTTGGTAGACAGCACAACTCTGCCACTTTCTATTGTAGTTTTATATTTGTAAGTTACATAGACTCCATAATACACTCCTGCACTGACTGAGTTACAGTGTCTGCTGCAGCGTGTAACAGTATGTTCCTTCCACCAGAGGGCACCCCAAGACATTGACATTCTGTAAGCGTACTCTCCTCTCTCTCACACACTCACACACACACGTTATGACATCATTGATCTGAATGGGAGGGGGGGCACCAAAGTATTGGCAAAGATTACATCATCCCTTAGCTCAACCAATCCTTGCAGACAGCCAACCTGTGTGTGTGTGTGTGTGTGTGTGTGTGTTTTCACACGTCTATAGGTGTGTGTCAGAAACATCCATTTTCATTATGATTAGAGAGCTGAGGTAGGACTAACAGGAGAGAGGGGGAATAAAGAGGCAAGGCGAAAAAGGACAAAGAAAAGAGGGTGGTGGGATGAGTCTGGAGACTTAGGAAGATGTAGGGAAAGGAAAGATAAAAGAAAAAGGGATGGAGCCTGAAAAATATAGAGGGCGTGTGCTTGGCGACGATGTATTGGAGAGAATATGTGCGACTGCTCGATTGCTTGTGTGTGTGTGTGTGTGAATACATTAAGTGTGTATGCAGATTCTGTAGGTGTATGAATGAATGTGTGTGAATCAAACTGTGTGTGTGTGAATAGTGTGTTGTAGGTGGAGTCTATATTGATACTTGGCTTTGTGTATGAATGTCATGGTTGAGTGTGTGTGTTTGTGAGTGTGTGTGTGTGTTCAAGTACTGTATATCCATGCATTCGACATCTCTCTCTCTGCACTATGTAACGTTTGGAGGAGGTGTAGGAAACTCAGTGGTGGATGAAGTGCACAGATCCTGTACCGAGTTAAAGGACAGAGACCCAAGGTAAAACACTACTGCAGTGAAAGCCCTTGGTTTAGATTTAAACGAGTGAAAGTATGAGGATTCGTCACGGCTCTAACGTCTCTCTGTTTCAGCAACATTTCACTACAGTGTCATTAATGATAAAGAATAAAGCACTGAGGCACACTGTGTCCATCAGGTAGAGCCCAGCTGCTGTGGAGTTACGGCCTGTGGACCCTTCGTGAAGATTATAATAATAATAATAATAAACATCAGAGTTCAGTATAATTTCACAGAGAAGGTGTGTGACGAGGCCAGGTTCAGATTCTCCTCCGTCCTTGTGTCACACGCTCTCTCCCGCTGGCGCTGGACGCTGCCGCACTGACACTGACCCGGAGAGGAGCTCTGTCTGGGCCCAGTCTCTTTAACACAGCGCTGTAACTTGATTGGTGCATTACGCTCTTTTTTACTTTTAAAGGTAACATTTTTTATTCACCGCACGAGACAGAAGTAACGAAAAATTTCTCTGAATGTAGCAGAGTAAAAAGTGAGATATTTGACTTTGAGATGTAGTGAAGTTAAAGTAGGGGCGAAACCGTGGAGCAGCAGGTAGCGCCTCTGTCACAGCTCCAGGGTCCTAGAGGTTGTGGATTCGAGTCCCGCTCCGGGTGACTGTCTGTGAGGAGTGTGGTGTGTTCTCCCTGTGTCTGCGTGGGTTTCCTCCGGGTGACTGTCAGTGAGGAGTGTGGTGTGTTCTCTCTGTGTCTGCGTGGGTTTCCTCCGGGTGACTGTCTGTGAGTAGTGTGGTGTGTTCTCCCTGTGTCTGCGTGGGTTTCCTCCGGGTGACTGTCAGTGAGGAGTGTGGTGTGTTCTCTCTGTGTCTGCGTGGGTTTCCTCCGGGTGACTGTCTGTGAGGAGTGTGGTGTGTTCTCCCTGTGTCTGCGTGGGTTTCCTCCGGGTGACTGTCTGTGAGGAGTGTGGTGTGTTCTCCCTGTGTCTGTGTGGGTTTCCTCCGGGTGACTGTCTGTGAGGAGTGTGGTGTGTTCTCCCTGTGTCTGCGTGGGTTTCCTCCAGGTGACTGTCTGTGAGGAATGTGGTGTGTTCTCCCCGTGTCTGCGTGGGTTTCCTCCGGGTGACTGTCTGTGAGGAGTGTGGTGTGTTCTCCCTGTGTCTGTGTGGGTTTCCTCCGGGTGACTGTTTGTGAGGAGTGTGGTGTGTTCTCCCTGTGTCTGTA
>NC_089818.1:25990361-25994409 GCF_029633855.1 Hoplias malabaricus | reverse complement strand
TGAAGCACTGCTCTGTTTCTGCGGTCATGGGGAGTCTGTTTATCGGGAGAAGACCCTGTCATCTGTCTCCATGAGAAATGCATATAGTGAATATAATTGTGCACTGTGTAATGAATCTGAACCCTTTTGTGTTTTATATATTTTATTTTACATGTTAAACCCAAAAAAAGTACTGTGTGTGTGAAAGAAAGAGTATCCCACAGTTTCATTTTCCACTGTGAGCTTTTCAGACACAATCAGTTTCATATAAAATCAATATTTATTTAAAAGCCACTCAAAGAAAAACTAAAATATTGTGAAATATGTGAAGATTGATTCTCAAAAAGAAAGATGAGGATGAAATGTATCAGTACATTAATATTAATGTCTATAATATAAGAATCTGTTTGAAGTCAACAGTGTGAATATTAGCATTAAAACCTGAATAAAGGTGAGGTTTCGGTTTTGTGTTGAGTTCAGGGTTGAGCTTTGATTCAGAGCCAGGTGCTGATGCAGACTAAGGGACAGTCAAAGTGGGTTTACTAGGCCTTTAGAGCGGCGGTTCTTAACCTGGCAGACGCAACCCTCTTGGGGGTCTTAACATGGCCCTAGGGGGTCGCCAGAGTGTGTCTACAGAGTGTTGATTAGTTATTAGTCCTGTGCAGATTCACCAACCAATTATCCTTCTTCCGGGATAAACTCATTATAAACACATTTCCACAGGAGAAAAAGCTAGAAATCAACGTGAAAATGATAAAGAAGGTTTGATGTGTATCACTCTGAATTGGCTGCATTTTAGAAAGTGCTGTGTCTTAGTGGATGATAAATGAGATCTCTACTGTAGTGTGGAGATTATACAAATGACTAGACTGTGCTGGATGTCTGCATTTTGTCATTATTGACAAGTCTCTGTGGCCAATCAGTGCTCTGCGAGGTTTATACGTCATGGTTTACACCCTACTCTGCTCATTAGGACCCATGAGTGAGTAGGAGCTGAAAAAGTCCCCGGTTCCAGGTCCAGGTACCAAACCTAATGGAAGGTAGAGCGGTAGAGTAGGCACCATGCAGTGGGAAAGCGCCAACTGTCAGACGCTGACCAGGGTACTAATATACACAGTCATTGCTGCCCAGAGAGCAGATATATTCTAGCCTTGGTCTAGCCCACATCACTCATTTGTTCTGGTTCTTGAAATGGTTCCGTTAGTGTTGATAAGAACCTTGGTGTTTTCTGCGAACCAGCCGCGTTTACACCCGTTTTAGTGAAACACAGGATACGTCACAGAACACGTCATCAACAGGGGGCGCTGCACAGAGGCAGTAAACAGAAGAGAGAAGACAGCGGAGTGTGTAGACGACCTGTGAGTGTTTGTGCTGTCGTTACAGACGTTTGTTTCTCTCTAAACGCAAACATAGATCAATTTTTGGTGATTAAAGAGACGTAGAAGACTCCACAGTGCGCTCCTCGAGGGTGTCGCCATCGCTCCTTGCTCCTGTAACTAGCCACGCCCCCAGACGTCCTCACGGTTCGTGCTGAAAAACCTGCTAATCTTTGATTCCCACTGCAAAGGAACCTGTTTCTGTTGGTGGAAATGCGCAGAAATATTTAAAATTAGCGCTAATGGAGTGACACTTGAGTTGACACCACCTCGTAGCCACAAGTGCTACATCACATTGAGGGGGTGGCAAGAAAAAGGGTTTGCACTAGGGCTATGCATTTGTCATTTCACCAAAAATATAGTTACTACAGAAATAATATTTTAGGGCCATATCGCCCACCCCTTACCCCTCAGAGG
Organism: Hoplias malabaricus; assembly: GCF_029633855.1. Classification (NCBI taxonomy): domain Eukaryota; kingdom Metazoa; phylum Chordata; class Actinopteri; order Characiformes; family Erythrinidae; genus Hoplias; species Hoplias malabaricus. The sequence goes on along the minus strand of NC_089818.1, from coordinate 25,992,637 downwards.
AGTTAAGAACGCCTGCTTTAGCTGAATGTACAATCATATATAAAGTATCTGAAGTGTATTATTTCAATAAACACCTAATAATCTGTTAGTCGAGAACTCTCAGCCATTCTTTTACATTTTCTTTGTCTGTATTTTCCTTCAGCTCTCTTCTTTCTCCAGCTGTCTCCTGTGCCCTTCCCTGCTCTCTTCTTTTTCTCTTTCACTCTTCTCTCTCCCTCTGTTTTTTCAGCCTCACTTTATTTTCCTGACACACATCTCGAATTCTTATTCCTTTTTTTTCCACTTCACTGAAGTTTGATTGACAATAAAACGTCCCGTTCGCTTGTCAGAAAAAAATGCACCCTCAGGAAAAGTTGGTCACTTTCACACACACACACACACACACACACACACACACACACACACACACACACAAACCTCCCCCCCCAACACATACACAATCACACACACGCACCTACACAGGCACACACCCGGAACACAGCAGTGTGACAGCGCTCCCTGGTTACGGCTGAAGGGAGAGGCTTAAATCTTAATGATTCAGGGCTAAATTAGTCATGATGCCGATGCGAAACTCAAGGAGCATTCAGCAAACATCAAAGAGGGAATCAATACCCACTGAGTTGGCTTAGTCTGCTTCAAGCCTACGTTAGTGTGATGTTTATGGTATGAGAGATGCAATAAAGCTGTGGTTATTTAGCTAGCTAACTGTGTTGTATATCTGAGGCTGCTAAGCTCTGCCAGGCTCCAGCTGATGGCACTGACGTCTTTAAAGGGCCGGTATTCCACTTTTTAAATTAATATTATGATTTATAATATAGGGCTGGACGATAATTCAACATCAAAACATATCACAGTACATTTAAACTCATTGTCAATATTTCCGTACACATTATTTACAGCCTCTGTCACAGACTGACGTTCATTAGAGGGCGCTGTCATCACTCAGTTTAAAATGTAGATTAAAAATATTAATATTGACGAAGCCAAGAGGTCTGTGTTTGATGGTGATGTCATGTTTCTTGTTTGTTTTGGCAGTTTTTCAGTGGAATTTATAAAAGTTCAATATCGATATCAGAAATATATCGAATCGACTGACATTTAGAAATATATCGTGATATAAACTGTGTCCGAATCGTCGAGCCCTAATAGAATATAACATAATTAACTCCTCAAGCAGAAGCTAGTGACAACGTAAACACAGCATCACGACTGCTGAGTTCAGAGGGTAGATTGCATTTACTTTAAGCTGAATGAGAGATTAAATCTCACTCTAACCCTTCCTTCCCCTTCTCTCTCTCTGTCTCTCACACACACACACACACACACACAGCTCCGGTGTCACCTTCTATCTCTGTTTATCTCTTAACTGGTGCGTCCGATGGTAAAGCTCTCCCCGAAACCTCAGCAAAAGAAGAGACAATAATTCAAACTACACTGAGATATTAGAATAAATCTGAATTAGAACAGTTTCCATCCACATCCCACTAGACACCTATCTCCCTCCTGAAGATACAAGGAAGTGCCATTTTAAATGTGTTTTTGGAATTACATTGAACCGATAGATCGCACTAAAATAAATATAACTCCATTATGTTGATCTTACACTGATTTTACACATAATATCCATTATCAAAAGCTTCAGTTTTAATGAGGGACAATGACAATGCAATTAATCACTCAACATTTCAGAATATCATTTTATTTCCAGGACAGTCCTCCGACTTCTCTTTATCCTTTACAATAAAACAGTTGTGAGCTGTATATTTAAGACCGGTGCCTATGTAAATGACCTCTGTTCTGATTGGCCGCCCTGTATTTCACCATCAATTCAATTCAGAATGAACATCAACGCGAGTCGGTTCTTTTTTAAAGTATTTTCAAGACAAAGAGGCAGTGTGTGGGAGAAACTTGGGGCGGGACATGATTTTATCGTTCAGGATTTGATTGGACGGTGAATAGATTTTTTAAGGTGAAGCAGCCCTTCGCAGAGTCGTGTTATTGATTTATCTTCTTTAACACTTTCACACAAGACCAGGAACTCATTGTCATTCAAATAAATCATTGTGCAAGTAAATCTAGCTCCATGTGTGTGTGTGTGTGTGTGTGTGTGTGAAGAGGCACCAGCCAATGTGTCTGTGTCTTAGTGTGAAGAAGCAGTTGTATGTGTGCATGTGTTTGTGTGGGGAAGCAGTGGGCTCTGTTTGTGTGTGTGTGTGTGTGTGTGTGTGTCACTGCTGAATCACTCCACAGCCTCACAGCATTGGGGGAGAACAGTG
>NC_089818.1:25985361-25987861 GCF_029633855.1 Hoplias malabaricus | reverse complement strand
TGTGTGTGTCCGTCCACAGGAAGGTAAATGCATTGCCATGAAGTACTCAGAAGGTACAATGTTAGCACATTATCATACAGCAGAAGTTAGTGTTCCAGTGTAAATATCCATCCTCGTTAGCTACAGTGTGTGTGTCAGTGTGGCTAACCAGTCTGGCAGCTCTCACACACTCCAACCATCTGCTCATGGACCCATTAAAAACCTACTGTGGTTTGGGCTGAATGATGATGATATCCACGACTAAATCCACATCTTACCACAGGAAATTCACTCTTTATTCCTGCGCTTCCCAATTCCAGAGCCAAGAAACCCAGCGCGCATCGCAGTCTTTCACAGGTAAATGTGAAGCGCTGAACTGCGAGCTGCATCCGAGATGTGAGAGCAGGAAAAACATAAAATAAAACGCCTGCAAATCCCAGGAGGACTGAGAGCTGCCATCTTTTCTCTCGCTTTTACACCATTAGCTCAAGACACAACAGAGTCTGAGTTCGAGTTCTTTAAAATCTAATGAATACGCAGCGCTGAGTGTTGAGGGTATCTCTAATATATTACACAGAAATGATCATCGGTGGGTCATGACCATTACACTTGGGCTTTACGTTTGGAGCCAAAACTCTGTCAAAAACAGAGGAAACATCTCGAAGATAAAGATTCAAATGAACGCAGTCTAATAAGCTTTTGATGATTAAAAATGTTATAAATGATTCACACAATTTGCTGCATATTAATAACGATCACATTGGCCCCCCCTTTTAAGGCTGAAGCTTTTCATAATTGATATTTAAACGTAAAACAAACATTCGACGTAAGATCAACACACTGCAGTTATATTTACATTAGCAGTGAATGTCTATTTAATTCGGGAGAGGGTTCACTGTGGGGTTACACTCACGACAAAGTGGCGAGAGGAAACTTATTGTTGTATTCTAATATCTCAGTGTAGTTTTGTTGATTTTGAATTAGAATCTCTTTTTCAGGGAGAGACTTGGCATCGCACACAGAACCTTTAATAATCCAAACTGAGGCTGCAGCACAGTCTGTGGCTCACTCTCTAAACGTCTCCATGTTCCAGATTCAGCAAATGTTTAAGAGATAAATGAATAATTAAGTGAAGTAGAAGATAGAAGATGAAACAGGAGCTCTGTCTGCGCATGTGTGTGTTGTGTGTGATAGGGAAAGAGCACGAGCAAGAGAGAGAATAAAAATGTTATAAATATAATTCACACACACACATATCACTGTCCAATCAAAAACATGTATCTCCCAAAACAGTAACTTTACGGGAGAAGGCAATGTTCAATGCTCAGTTCATCAAGAATCACCAGTTTTCCATTCTTTTCTTCTGAAGTAACTGTGTACTTTCTGAGCCAGATGTGTTTTTAGTGCACAACTAGAGTCTGGAAAATGATGGTATTTTTAACTCAGACGCTCAGTCCTCTGACTTATTTAATATAATTATTTAAAAAGGGTTCACATTTGTTAAAATCTAAATGTGTAGAAGTGCCTACCATTTGTCTATCTGTGTGTAAAAGCTGCACATGGTTTGCCGTGTTGTTGGACGCATTGTGATTGATTTTCAGGCGAGTGTGTGCGGGCTTCCGTTGGACACGCGTCTTCTGTTTCGGCCTAAATATTAATAACTCTCAAATAAGAGAAGTGTGAGCCGGTGAGGAAAATGAAACTGAAATCAGAGGAATTAGGGAATCAACTTTGAACGTTTCCAGGTGCAGATACAGAAGTAGAAATCAGATCAAAGGATTTCTCTTTTTTACCTTAAAATTACAGGGTCAGCACTGCAGAAACTGCACTATGCAACATTTAGGGGACAGTAATAACCGCTGCCCCACCACAGCTTTTGCCCTAGACTTTCTCTAGAGTTGTACTGTTAACAGTGGATCAGACACAGCAGGGGCTGCTCGACTTTAAAAACTCCAGCAGCACTGCTGTGTCTAACGCACACTAACACACCACCACCACGTCAGTGTCACTGCAGCGCTGAGAATGATCCACCGCCACACAAACATAAGCAGGTGGTTTAACCGTAAAGAAAACTGTAAAGGTATAGCTGGCTGTGATAGAAAGGTGCTGGGTGCCCATGCGGACCACTTTCCTTCCCTCGCGCATCAGCGAGCCTTTGCGCAGCCGTGACCCTGTCACCTGCTCACTGGTTAATTTTTCTGCACACCGTTAGCTTGTTTGATTCATCCACTGAAGCAGACCAAAGCTGGAGATTCTCTGCTGGAGCAATGACAGACCTCCCCCGGGGGGGCACCTGAGGTCCTGTGTGTAAAAGGTGTAACACAGCGAGCAAGAGAGACTGAGTAAACAAACTGAGCTCAACAGACTGCTGTTAGACGCAGGCAGATCACAGCAAAACCAAGCCACTGGTGTGTCGTTTACCTTCAGCATATTTTCAATCATGTGTCAGTTGTCGTTGAGTTGTGCTGCGTCAGAATCCCAATAAAATACAGTTTTGGGAGATGACTGACAGTAGTGAGTA
>NC_089818.1:25972861-25982861 GCF_029633855.1 Hoplias malabaricus | reverse complement strand
ACCACTATTTGATTAACTTTAGGCTAATATTCAGCTGCTCCAGAGCTGCACTGAAATGCAGTGTTGTTCTCCTGCAAATGATAGCGTCATCAGGATAAATATTACTAAACTAAAGAGTTGTATTGAAGTACAGAGGCAAAACACATTGAAACTCTCAGCTAACATGTCATTTGGATAAGAAACATGCTAACTAGCGCACTAGCTATTACAGCTAAAGTTGTCAGCGAATGTAGCTGATGTTTAATGATGACCACCATACTTTTAAAATACCAAAGATTAAGCTGGATTCAGATTTGCCCAATTAGCACGCTGGGGTACAATGCTATATAAACAACAGGCTAATTAGCTAGGCCATATTTACAGCAGAGTAGCACTTTCAGTCTGATTAGCCTCCATCTTTTAAAAACCTGTAAAAAACTTTAAAAAACTGTAAAAACTAAAGGTTTTCTAATATGGTACACATTGTTCAAAGCCGTGTTGAGTCTGAAAGGTCTCTAGATGTTGTTTGGAAAAAAAAAAAGCTTAAAACGAGACAAAAATACTGCAGCACCTGATCATTGACTTATAAACATTCACTGTCTGTAACGCTTATCCAGTTCAGGGCGGCAGTGGGCCCAGAGTTTACCTGGAATCACTGGGTACAAGGTGGGAATACACCCTGGAGGGGGCGACAGTCCTTCACAGGGCGACACACACTCACATATTCACTCACACACTCACACCTACAGACACTTTTGAGTCTCCAATCCACCTACCAACGTGTTTTTGGAGCGTGGGACCAAACACCCGGAGGCAACCCATGAAGACACAGGGAGAACACACCAAACTGGATCACACTGGAGGCCCCTGGAGCAGGGCTTGAACCCACAACCTCCAGGACCCTGGAGCTGTGTGACAGAGACACCACCGTGCCGCCCCAACTCCAACTCATCACAAATGTATTGCTGAATGGTGCTCCATCACTGCTTCACTTGAATGGCACATGAAGACCGTTCTTGAGGGAGTGAGACCCTTCAGCTGAGACATGGCACTGGACACGGTGACCTTAGGCTTATGTACCCTTTCTACAGTGTTCTATTTCATTTCATTTCTTTCCTATATAGAGATACGGGTGAAATAAAAAGGTGTGTCTACAGATGTTTGGGAATATACTGTAGCTGCTCTATATATATGTGTATTTATAGACAGTTGCAACCCATCTGCTGACATTTTATCAATCACTCTCCATCTTTTCTTATGGACAGTTTCTGACCTCAGGGCAGCTGTTAGATGTTATTCGAGTGGTGGATCATATCCACCACAGCACTGACACTGACACGGTAGTGGCATGATGATGTGTGAGGCTAATAGCAGCGTCTCAAGCCCTTTTCACACTTACACCAAGACATTACAAAGTTACCTTTTAGAGGAAATGTCCACTTGCAAATTAATTTGACATTTTGATGCAGTGAATAAGAACCCACAAACTATGACATAAAACTTAGTGGGATAAACTGAGCCATTCTGTTTTTGCCCCTCTTCTGATATCAAGCCCCAATCACTGTGTTGGCCCTGTGTGAGAGCACAAAGATAAGGACCAACAGAGTAAAACTCACACAAGGTCTGTTGAGAAATAAGAGCACTGAGCAAAAATGAAAAGAACTAAATAGAACAGAGAAGAAAGAGCCAAGTGAAAATGGCTAAAAACCAAAGATTCTGCTCCTTGTTCCTCACTCATTTACATTTATGGCGCATGCTCTTATCCAGAGCGATTTACAAAGTTACTGGTCTTACACAGAGGCCAACGCAGTGTTAGGAGACTTGCCCAAGGACTCTTATCATTGTAGCACAGACTGGGTGCCCAGACCTGGAATTGAACCCAGGTCTCTTACATCGGAGCCAATGGTGTTACCACTGCACCACACCCACCACATCACTCCTGGGCTCTCGCGCTGAACGTGCAATTTCTTTTAAACTAATTCATTAAAACTGCAACTTCAAACAAAACCCACGCAGACACAGGGAGAACACACCACACTCTTCACAGACAGTCACCCGGAGGAAACCCATGCAGACACAGAGAGAACACACCACACTCCTCACAGACAGTCACCCGGAGGAAACCCACGCAGACACAGGGAGAACACACCACACTCCTCACAGACAGTCACCCGGAGGAAACCCACGCAGACACAGAGAGAACACACCACACTCCTCACAGACAGTCACCCGGAGGAAACCCACGCAGACACAGAGAGAACACACCACACTCCTCACAGACAGTCACCCGGAGGAAACCCACGCAGTCACAGGGAGAACACACCACACTCCTCACAGACAGTCTCCCGGAGGAAACCCACGCAGACACAGGGAGAACACACCACACTCCTCACAGACAGTCACCCGGAGGAAACCCACGCAGACACATTGACAGAGACACTACCTGCTGCTCCACCGTGATGCCCCTATGTAAATTAGTATTTGTAATTATAGGTCCTTCTGCCTTGAAATCTGTCAACAAAATTTGTTTATACTTAAAATGACGATATAGATTCTCTTATCTTATATTATAAGTTCATACATGCCATTAAAAAAAAAAACATTCAATATCATAACGGCTAACAGCTCCTGTTCTGAAACATGGACAAACACAAACCTCTTTTCTAAATCTTTCTTAAAAGACACTAAAAGAAAACTCCTGAATAAGGGTTAAAATGTAACGCTTGAAAGTTACAAACTTTTCTTTTTCAATCCAGACCCTCTACTGCGGTGAAAGACTCAGTCACGGCTCACTGCCTCCAGAAATGTGTTTCCTGTCGGACTAATAAACCTGCAGCACTGAAGTGCCTTAACATGGACGTGTCGAGAGCCAATCAGAATATACAAGCGGCAAGTTCAGATAGTCAGTGCCAGCTTAGAGTTCAATAGATGCTGGACGTGCCATTTATATGCACACAGAGTGTCTGAGTAACAGACTGCTGCTGCGCTGACCACCAAAATATTCAGCCCAAACTGAACACTGACGAAGGGTCAGAGGACTAACAGATTGTGCGACAACAGATGGGCAATCGTTTCAGACGGTCGACAGTGTACCAACAAAGCAGGGCTAATAGGTCCTAGGTTCGTAATAAAGTGGACAGTGAGTGTTTAGTCGTCAATATATTTTTAACAACATAGTTCTCAGACTGTAACTAATAAAATGGCAATGTGTGTATTTCATAATTCATATTAAGCCTGGAACACTGTCCGGTGGAGTTCAGGTACATTATTAATCACTAAAGGTCAATAGAGCAGAAACATAGATGTTTTAGAGACCAGTTGTGTTCCCTAAAGCAGTGCCACCTTTTTATAATCTCTTAAAAATAAAGGCACTACAAAGGGAACCTTGAGTGATGCCAAAGGGGAACCACTTTTGGTTCCATTAAGAATCGTGAGTGTGAAGATATTTGATTTTTACCCGTTTAAAGGTATCAGCAAAAATGGTTCTTTATGGAACAGAAAGTGGTTCTTCTATGGCATCACTCAAAAAACCCATTGTAGCACCTTTATTTTTAAGAGTAAAAATGTGAATATTTTTGAGACCCTTCAACTCTGACACCCACATACACACACCTCCTTCTAAACTACTGCCTTAAAGACACATCACATTCTCCTCTCCAGAAGGACTGTTGGAGGTTTGTAAGTTTTCATAATACATTCATTCATTCACTTTCTGTAAACCCCAGGAACACACCCTGGGAGGGGCACCATTCCTTCACAGGGCGACACACACTCGCACATTCACTCACACACTCACATCTATGGACACTTTTGAGTCTACAATCCACCTACCAACATATGTTTTTGGAGCGTGGGAGAAAACCTGAGCACCCGGAGGAAACCCACGCAGACACAGAGAGAACACACCACACTCCTCACAGACAGTCACCCAGAGGAAACCCACGCAGACACAGAGAGAACACACCACACTCCTCACAGACAGTCACCCAGAGGAAACCCACGCAGACACAGAGAGAACACACCACACTCCTCACAGACAGTCACCCAGAGGAAACCCACGCAGACACAGAGAGAACACACCACACTCCTCACAGACAGTCACCCAGAGGAAACCCACGCAGACACAGAGAGAACACACCACACTCCTCACAAACAGTCACCCGGAGGAAACCCACGCAGACACAGAGAGAACACACCACACTCCTCACAAACAGTCACCCGGAGGAAACCCACACAGACACAGAGATAACACACCACACTCCTCACAGACAGTCACCCGGAGGAAACCCACACAGACACAGGGAGAACACACCACACTCCTCACAGACAGTCACCCGGAGGAAACCCACACAGACACAGAGAGAACACACCACACTCCTCACAGACAGTCACCCGGAGGAAACCCACACAGACACAGGGAGAACACACCACACTCCTCACAGACAGTCACCCGGAGGAAACCCACACAGACACAGGGAGAACACACCACACTCCTCACAAACAGTCACCCGGAGGAAACCCACGCAGACACAGAGAGAACACACCACACTCCTCACAAACAGTCACCCGGAGGAAACCCACACAGACACAGAGAGAACACACCACACTCCTCACAGACAGTCACCCGGAGGAAACCCACACAGACACAGGGAGAACACACCACACTCCTCACAGACAGTCACCCGGAGGAAACCCACACAGACACAGAGAGAACACACCACACTCCTCACAAACAGTCACCCGGAGGAAACCCACACAGACACAGAGAGAACACACCACACTCCTCACAAACAGTCACCCGGAGGAAACCCACGCAGACACAGAGAGAACAGACCACACTCCTCACAGACAGTCACCCGGAGGAAACCCACACAGACACAGGGAGAACACACCACACTCCTCACAGACAGTCACCCGGAGGAAACCCACGCAGACACAGGGAGAACACACCACACTCCTCACAGACAGTCACCCGGAGCGGGACTCGAACCCACAACCACCAGGACCCTGGAGCTTTTGTGTTTTTTTCTGCATTGTGTCAAATTCCGCAAGTAAACAGTAGCTGTAGATTAAGACGTGTAAATGTGTGTGTGTCCTCTGTAGAGGTTGTGCATTTACTTTCCCTTGGTACATTAACAAAACCTGATATTTGACAGTGTAGGTGTCCATTACATATAATACTGAATGTACTTATTTCTGGGAAATATGAATAGATATGCTAAAAATATAGAAACCCTGCCATTGCCCCTCGTACAAAGCACTGCAGTGTTTATCCATTACTAAGTCCTTACCTTCCACCGCTGCTGATGACACACAGCGGTGACTGCCATTTAGTCACATGACACTAAAGTGCAGAATTATTCTGTAGATAACCTAGAGTCGCTACGGGGAAGCAGAGTGGACAAATTAAGGCTGGTTTGCTATAATTTAGACGGCTATTACCGTGCAGCCTCCGTGGCCTCTATAAGAGCTGTGTCTGCTGTATATTATCCTTATCCTCACTTATGCAAACATAAACAGAGAAAGAGAGAGAGCCTGGGAGAGTTGTGTGACAGATTGATGAGCGGAGAAGAAGAGAGCATGATCCTGAGGGGGGAAGCGAGGGAGATGGAGAGAGAGATAGAGGGAGAGTGACACCGAGAGGTTAAAAAAATGGCAAGGGAGGGAGGGTGGATAAACCATAAATTAAATCACTTTGGAACAAAAGAAGAGAGTTGCTTAGCAACCAGACGGAGGGAGGTTACCAGGAGCAACCGCCGTGACCTGAAGCTTGACCTGCGAGATGAAGCAACCCCTAACCATCACACACACACACACACACACACACACACACACACACACACAGCGAGAGAGCTCCTTTTCAAACTGTAAACACGATACAAATACACACTTATGTGTTTCTGAAAGTATGAGTAAAGACAGATGGAGAGGGAGAGACGAGTTTAAAGACTGAATCAATGCGCTAAAATTCTCATCAGCTAAGAGTGTAAATGTGTGTGTTTGGTTTGTGAGGTCCTGCTTGCTCTCTGTATGTACGTGTGAATAAGTGTGTGTGTGTGTGTGTGAATGTGTGTGTGTGTGTGTGTGTGTGTGTGTGTTTGTTTTGCACCCGTTGCCTTTATTGCAGCATCAGTTTGTTTTGGGAGATGTGCTCTCGGTTTAAAAAAAAAAAACTTTGCCGGCTTATTTTTCTTTGCCTCTAAAGTTCAGTTTAGCACTTGGTGGTTGTTTCTGCGTTTCATGATCCAATTAAACCCAAACACATTCCTTCGGAGTGAGGCCTGTAAGGGTTTGTCTTAGCTTTACACTCTCAGTAACTGGCACCTCGCTGCACAGTTATCATCACACGGTTCATTTGTCCTCGCAGCCATATTTCCCATATTTTTATTTGCATATTCCTATAGCTTACGTTTATGTAGCATTTGTAGCCTATGTACATATTTAATTATGGATTATTGATATTGAAGTATCTCCTGTGAATTGTTTTAGATCTGAAGCAGGGTTAGGGCTCTTCCAATGGCCTCAAAGAAATAAACTGATATGGTTTCTAAGTTTTATACTCGACGTTATGAAACGTCGATTATTTAAAAAGATTCACAGGTACTTTGATCATCCAGTGTGCAGCTGTCCAGAGAAAAACCTGTATCTCTGTGTGTGTGTGTGTGTGTATGTGTGTGTGTGTGTAGTTACTACGTCATTGGAACACTTAGCAGCTGTCCTACACACTGTGTGTAAATCTCATGATGAATGACCAATAGAAATGCTCCAAAATTACTCTGAATTAAATCTTTTACATTAAAATTAAGGATTTTTTTTCCTCATGTAATGGTGCTATTTTGTAGATACTTTTTTCTTTGGACAGTGATGAAATGGTTAATAAATGCAGACATGCACAAGACTTCATCAAAGATACTGTGAATTTGAACAGAAGACAAGTGCAGACAAATCTGTTGACGGTGGGCTCTCTATAATTTACTTTAATCTTTCTCGTTTTTCTCTTTTGACTTTTCCTGTAATTGCACTGATTGTTTTGAACAAAGAAAAGTGAGCTTTAATCTCAGCGTCCTCATAAAGAAGTGCAGCATACGGTATCTATATGAATGGGGGAAAAAGGCAAAACATGAATAGCAACGAGTGGAGAATAGTCTGGAATTATAAAACTACAAAGTGTTCCTGTTTGGTCAGAGAGTGTAGAAACAATGAGGTGGTTTTAATGTTATGGTTGATCAGTGTTCACAATGATACAGTTAAAAACAGATTTGTCTCTCAGCGTATTATGAAGATATATCAATCCAGACGAATACAAAAACAGCTGCATTCTCACACCAGTCCAGTAGGGGGCCACAGTACCTCTTAATAAGAGACATCAAAACACCATGAAGCCTGTGAAATTCACAGAGGTTTAACCCCAAATCTTTCCATGCTCGCTCTGTAGGGCACTACACACGTCCTGAAACCACTGAATCTAGATGTTAACAGTGCAGTGTATATTTCTAACACACACCATTTCTATTTATTCATCTGTGTGAATCTGAACTCTAGGGCTGTCTGTGTGTGTACAGTGTAGTTTATGACTGATGTAGTTCACTGTAGAGGGAGCGAGGAGCTGTGTGTGTACAGTGTAGTTTATGACTGATGTAGTTCACTGTAGAGGGAGTGAGGAGCTGTGTGTGTACAGTGTAGTTTGTGACTGATGTAGTTCACTGTAGAGGGAGTGAGGAGCTGTGTGTGTACAGTGTAGTTTGTGACTGATGTAGTTCACTGTAGAGGGAGTGAGGAGCTGTGTGTGTACAGTGTAGTTTGTGACTGATGTAGTTCACTGTAGAGGGAGCGAGGAGCTGTGTGTGTACAGTGTAGTTTGTGACTGATGTAGTTCACTGTAGAGGGAGTGAGGAGCTGTGTGTGTACAGTGTAGTTTGTGACTGATGTAGTTCACTGTAGAGGTTGCGAGGAGCTGTGTGTGTACAGTGTAGTTTATGACTGATGTAGTTCACTGTAGAGGGAGCGAGGAGCTGTGTGTGTACAGTGTAGTTTGTGACTGATGTAGTTCACTGTAGAGGTAGTGAGGAGCTGTGTGTGTACAGTGTAGTTTGTGACTGATGTAGTTCACTGTAGAGGGAGCGAGGAGCTGTGTGTGTACAGTGTAGTTTGTGACTGATGTAGTTCACTGTAGAGGGAGTGAGGAGCTGTGTGTGTACAGTGTAGTTTGTGACTGATGTACTTCACTGTAGAGGGAGCGAGGAGCTGTGTGTGTACAGTGTAGTTTGTGACTGATGTAGTTCACTGTAGAGGGAGCGAGGAGCTGTGTGTGTACAGTGTAGTTTGTGACTGATGTAGTTCACTGTAGAGGGAGCGAGGAGCTGTGTGTGTACAGTGTAGTTTGTGACTGATGTACTTCACTGTAGAGGGAGCGAGGAGCTGTGTGTGTACAGTGTAGTTTGTGACTGATGTAGTTCACTGTAGAGGGAGCGAGGAGCTGTGTGTGTACAGTGTAGTTTGTGACTGACGTACTTCACTGTAGAGGGAGTGAGGAGCTGTGTGTGTACAGTGTAGTTTATGACTGATGTACTTCACTGTAGAGGGAGCGAGGAGCTGTGTGTGTACAGTGTAGTTTGTGACTGATGTAGTTCACTGTAGAGGGAGTGAGGAGCTGTGTGTGTACAGTGTAGTTTGTGACTGATGTAGTTCACTGTAGAGGGAGAGAAGAGCTGTGTGTGTACAGTGTAGTTTGTGACTGATGTAGTTCCCTGTAGAGGGAGTGAGGAGCTGTGTGTGTACAGTGTAGTTTGTGACTGATGTAGTTCACTGGAGAGGGAGAGAGGAGCTGTGTGTGTACAGTGTAGTTTGTGACTGATGTAGTTCACTGTGGAAGGAGCGAGGAGCTGTGTGTGTACAGTGTAGTTTATGACTGATGTAGTTCACTGTAGAGGGAGAGAGGAGCTGTGCGTGTACAGTGTAGTTTGTGACTGATGTAGTTCACTGTAGAGGGAGCGAGGAGCTGTGTGTGTACAGTGTAGTTTGTGACTGATGTACTTCACTGTAGAGGTTGCGAGGAGCTGTGTGTGTACAGTGTAGTTGGTGACTGATGTAGTTCACTGTAGAGGGAGAGAGGAGCTGTGCGTGTACAGTGTAGTTTGTGACTGATGTAGTTCACTGTAGAGGGAGTGAGGAGCTGTGTGTGTACAGTGTAGTTTGTGACTGATGTAGTTCACTGTAGAGGGAGCGAGGAGCTGTGTGTGTACAGTGTAGTTTGTGACTGATGTAGTTCACTGTAGAGGTTGCGAGGAGCTGTGTGTGTACAGTGTAGTTTGTGACTGATGTAGTTCACTGTAGAGGGAGCGAGGAGCTGTGTGTGTACAATGTAGTTTGTGACTGATGTAGTTCACTGTAGAGGGAGAGAAGAGCTGTGTGTGTACAGTGTAGTTTGTGACTGATGTAGTTCACTGTAGAGGGAGCGAGGAGCTGTGTGTGTACAGTGTAGTTTGTGACTGATGTAGTTCACTGTAGAGGGAGCGAGGAGCTGTGTGTGTACAGTGTAGTTTATGACTGATGTAGTTCACTGTAGAGGGAGTGAGGAGCTGTGTGTGTGTACAATGTAGTTTGTGACTGATGTAGTTCACTGTAGAGGTTGCGAGGAGCTGTGTGTGTACAGTGTAGTTTGTGACTGATGTAGTTCACTGTAGAGGGAGCGAGGAGCTGTGTGTGTACAATGTAGTTTGTGACTGATGTAGTTCACTGTAGAGGGAGAGAAGAGCTGTGTGTGTACAGTGTAGTTTGTGACTGATGTAGTTCACTGTAGAGGGAGCGAGGAGCTGTGTGTGTACAGTGTAGTTTGTGACTGATGTAGTTCACTGTAGAGGGAGCGAGGAGCTGTGTGTGTACAGTGTAGTTTATGACTGATGTAGTTCACTGTAGAGGGAGTGAGGAGCTGTGTGTGTGTACAATGTAGTTTGTGACTGATGTAGTTCACTGTAGAGGGAGCGAGGAGCTGTATGTGTACAGTGTAGTTTATGACTGATGT
>NC_089818.1:25957861-25967861 GCF_029633855.1 Hoplias malabaricus | reverse complement strand
CTGCTCCATAGGGGGGTCACACTGACTTATTTTTGCTGTTACAGTTACATTACTTAAGGTGGAAATTTCTCAAAAACACCAAACAGTGAACAAAACCTTGCAGACAATTCAAACTCCAGATACGCACAAACACCACCCTCAAACAACACCCTCAAACACCACCCTCAAACAACACCCTCACACAACACCCTCAAACACCACCCTCAAACACCACCCTCAAACACCTTAAAAGACGTAGAGCTTCTGAATGTAAACAACCAGAGAGAACTGCATTTCCCCACAATCACAGACACTACTTTTAAGGAATGAATAAATGAATATCTAAAATATTAATGTGGCAATTACATGACGTTTCACAGTTCATTATTATGCTTTAATGAATATGTTTTGTGTTAGAAAAGTAAAAGAGCTGTTTACTTTCTGGACGTAAGCAAAGGCTAGAGATGTTTATTACGAAAAGGGCAAAAAAAGCCAGAAGCACAAACAGAGTGAAACAAAGCGAGAATTCTGTGAACGTGAAGAGAAACTAGAAGACAGTGCTCAGCTGAAGGAAAGCGTGGCCGATCTTCACATCATTAGAGCCCTAAAACACCGTTTAACCCTACAAGCGCCGCACCTCCTTCACTTACTGAGACCAGCGCAGAGAGCTGCTGGAGGCCCACGCTGTATTCACCTTTATTTTAGACACTTAACTATGATTTTCATAAACAATAAACTGACCTCTTATCGCTCTTTTATTTCTTTCAAAACATTTAATACCATTTCCCCAAAATGCCGTACGTTCTCATAACTTCATACGTGTGTTTAATTCCGTCTGGTCTCAGCTGTGTTCTCTGTGTGTGATTGTTAGTAATTATTTTAGAATCATTATTCCAGCGCGGAGGAAGAGCCAGGGGCGTGTGTGTGACTCCGGGTGACTGTGTGAGTGTGTGATGTCCTGTCTGTATGTGGTTCTGCTCAGTTGTGTGGGCTCTCTAATAAACAGCTAGCTTTGGTTTTGGTTTTGGTTTGGTTTCCCTCCTGTGCTCACTTTCGTCCTTCTGAATGTAGACAATAACATTTGGTGCAGCATTTGAAAGTCCCTTGGTAGAAGACGTAGAATCACTCTGTCTCCTCTTCCTCTGCTTTAAATCAGAAAAATTACTTTGCTTCCTTCCAGTGCTGTGTACCACTCATCAAATTCAACTTGAAGTTCATTGGTCTTCAGAATCAAAACCAACCGCTAAAACAACGAGGGTCCAAACCACAGACGAGGCACAGCTACATTTTCTTGACATTTTCTTTTTTGTTCCACTTACAAACTTGTTGACATTTCTTTTCTATTCACATCCAATTCAAATAGTCAACCTACCAATTACAGAGAGAGAGAGAGAGAGAGAGAAGGGGGAGAGAGAGAGAGAGAGAGAGAGAGAGATAGGGAGAGAGAGAGAGGGGGGGGGCGAGAGAGAGAGAGAAGGGGGAGAGAGAGAGAGAGAGAGAGAGAGAGAGAGAGAGAGAGAAGGAGTGAGAGAGAGAGAGAGAGAGAGAGAGAGAGAGAGAGGGGGCGAGAGAGAGAGAAGGGGAGTGAGAGAGAGAGAAAGAGAGAGAGGGAGAGAGAGACAGGGAGCGAGAGAGAGAGAGAGAGAAAGAGAGAGAGAGAGAGAGAGAGAGAGAGAGCGAGAGAGAGAGGGAGTGAGAGGGAGCGAGAGAGAGAGAGTGAGAGAGAGAGAGAGAGAGAGAGAGAGAGAGAGAGAGAGAAGGAGTGAGAGGGAGCGAGAGAGAGTGAGAGAGAGAGAGAGAGAGAGAGAGAGGGAGTGAGAGGGAGCGAGAGAGAGAGAGTGAGAGAGAGAGAGAGAGAGAGAGAGAGAGAAGGAGTGAGAGGGAGCGAGAGAGAGAGAGAGAGAGAGAGAGAGAGACAGAGAGAGTGAGAGACTGTTTAACAGATTTAAAAATGACAACTGTTATTTTATTCAACAAAATAATCCAGTTCAGGGCGGCGGAGGGGGTGCCAGTCCTTCACAGGGCGACACACACTCACACCTTCACTCACACACTCACACCTACGGACACGTTTGAGTCTCCAATCCACTACCAACGTGTTTTTGGAGCGTGGGAGGAAACCGGAGTGATTTTTATTATTATCATTTATTTTTTCATAAAACGATGACTGTCATTTTAATATTATCCAGCGGTCTCTATGTCTGAGAGTCTTTGATTCTGAATTACAAACACGTTACACAATAACCTTTGTACACATAATAAATATGGAGATAGATATCAGCTGATTCACTCCTCCACCACCTCCTAATTGTGCTGAGTTTAATCTAACGCTCCAGTTTCAGACGGCGTCATAAATATAAACATACGGCAGAGTCATGACACGGCAGTATTTGTTTGAACCTGACGACGTCTCGATGCCCACACACTCAGTGGCTCTCATCTCATTATGAAAATGGAGTTGTTGGAATCAGCGGACGTTAACCTTTTTTTCTTTTTGCCGTCGTTACTGCGTCGTCTTGAAAGGGCTGAGGAACAGCAACGGGGAAGTGGAATTTCACAAGCCGGCCTTCTGGAGGGTTTTTATGAGCCACTCGCTGCTAACTGTTTCTGGATGCGCTCCAACGCGGCCCAGAGCGCTCCAA
This sequence comes from Hoplias malabaricus, assembly GCF_029633855.1. Lineage (NCBI taxonomy): Eukaryota > Metazoa > Chordata > Actinopteri > Characiformes > Erythrinidae > Hoplias > Hoplias malabaricus. Next base: position 25,965,240 of record NC_089818.1, on the reverse strand, counting down.
CGCGGCGCAGGACGCTCCAACATGCTGCAGAACTCGCCAATGCGCTAATGGAGGAGGAGTGGTGAGGGTGAAGGCTTCAGAGGCCAATTGAGAGAGGGCCTGTGGTTGTGACATTGGGATTGGCACCAAAATAAAAGCACTCTCGGTGATGAGTTCCCATCACACGTTTTCATTTACATTTTACCTCAGAAGTCGTTGGGTTTTTGTCGTATTTATTCGAACCCGTATTTGGAGCTCTGCTGCATCGGCTTCAGAACACGCAGAGCTTTATAATTAGCTGCTGAGTTAAATCAGGTGAGAAAACGAAGGGCAGAAAATGACAGGGAAAAAAACATGCCTCCAGGACAGAGACTGGAAAGCACTTAACTCAGTTTAACATTAAAAATTGATGCTATGTTAAAGGAGCCACATTAAGGAAAAGAACTTGATGTATGTATGTAAACACTGTTTCTAAATACGCTGTTTACCCCTCAGGCTGTGCATTCCATATTTGGAAGCTAAGCTACAGAAACAGACCGTTATATCTTCTTTGTTTTGTGATGTTACAAAAACCAACACATGTTCAAACATCCACCACTTCAGCCAACAGCACGTGAACCCCACCCGGTCCCGGTGAAGGCACACGACTGCTCTGTGCGTGAGACACATCACACAACTCAGAACCGAAAGCGTTTAAATGTAATAGAATTTGAAAAGATATCATAAATCATTTATAAAAGCACAGTTTATGTTTCATTAATAACTGTGTGGTAACACGTTTACTACAATGTAACTATCAATGATTCATTCTGTTTCACACAAACCACACAGGTACAGAATTTATAACGACCCACGAATGTTAACTGCAGTTTTACTTCTGTAATAACACAAGGTATGATCTTAGCAGATATGTGATTACACATGTTCACACTATTACACTTGTGTTATTACCTGTAAAAATACGTTGTTATAACTACTAACCTGAACTTGGATAACTTCAGGAGTGAAGTCTGAAGCGGGTGCACAGTTAACACTAGTTACGTTTGTGTAATTCATCCGTAAAGTGAAACTATTCTCAGTTTTTACACTGTTGTTACTCAACTGTAAGTCGAGTGAGGTCAGTTACTGACGGGGGATGATTTATTAAAGATCACAAACACCGCTCAAACCCAACTGATCCCAGAAGAACCGGGAGGTGTTCCTTGGCTCCAGAGCGACGCGTGAGGTGAGACACAAACGACGGGTCTCTTCAGAAGATGTCTGTACCTCAGTATGACGCAGAGAATGTGGAGCTGAGCTTGCAGATACTTATCCACAGCTATAATTACAACCTCCATATTCTTTAGGATTAGCTGCCGGCTCCGTTCAAGGTGACGTTTAAAGTTAAGCCGAGGAAACGGGTTTATAGTCAGCACTGCCAAATATAGGCCCTTAACAGGCAGGACTTGACATATGGCTCATTAGCATAAGACCCTCCCACCGAGAGACCACCGGGCTTCGTTCAGACAGATCGGAAACCGCAGCTGAACCGCTCAACCTGAGCACTCGCCCCGAAGCCGAGCCAGAGCAAGAGAGAGACTGTAAAAAAGCACAGAATCATCAGACTGATTTAATCAAACTAAGTAAATCTGATGGCCGGAGGGGGGAAAAATCAACCCATTCAATCACGATATCTGATTCGCTAATGGATCTGCGGCAAATCTGTGGCACTCCATTCACAGGAAAGATGTAAAGATTTAGCGCATATGCTCGACGGAGCCAAAAGTTTAATCTGACATTTGAAATTAAAATGAACCAGGGAAGGTACCACATCAATAGCGGCTCCTGCTAATGCTAACTGCAGGCCCCTGTCTGATGGAGGAGACAGAGGCTCGTGTGCAGAACTCACTGGAATAAATCATAACCCGATGGTTTAGACGTTTTTTAACCAATCAGGCTCTGGCGCTACTGTAGAGACGTGCACACACTTCATGGGCAAGGGCACGGCAATGTTTCCTCCGTGACAGCTTCCACTGCTCTACAACCAAACACTGCTGTATAGATTTGATGGTAGTCAGCCACATAAACCTCTGGGAGGTCAGGATGTTACTGATCTTGGATCTCGGTGTATTACTGACTAAAGACTATAAAACACATGTACGGTCCCTGAGTGTACTACACCTATGTGGATCAGACACAGCAGCGCTGCAGTGACACTGACGTGGTGGTGGTGTGTTAGTGTGTGTTGTGCTGGTGTAGAGTGGATCAGACACAGCAGTGCTGCTGGAGTTTTTAAACCCCTCAGTGTCTGGACTGAGAACAGTCCACCGACCAAAAACATCCAGCCGACAGCGTCCTGTGTCACTGATGAAGGACTAGAGGACGAGCGACACACACTGTGCAGCGACAGATGAGCTACTGTCTCTGACTCTACATCTACAAGGTGGACCAACGAGGGAGGAGTGTCTCACAGAGTGGACAGAGAGTGGACACTCCAGCAGCTACCGTAGGAAATGACTGGTTAAAAGCAGGACTTGTTTATGAGTTTGTGGCCTGCTACACAGTTGCCGTTCCATCAAAAGAAGGTCCAGATGGGACGTGGCCAGAAATGTTGGCGTATCAATCTGGTGCCTTTGTGAAACTTCAGACTAATGCAGTGTCTCTGAATGCTTTGTCTCACAGAGCAGAGCCTGTCACAGAGCGAATACACAACCTCCGCTACACAACCAACTCCTCAAAAATAGCACTAGAATTCCCTTAACGCCAGATCGATATCATGGTACTGGGGTAAAAGCAGTCAGCAGTATGTCACAGTGTGTGTGTATATGTGTGTCGCCGCATGAGAGGTCTTATCGATAAGTGTCTACAACTCAGGATAGGCCTCCAGGCCCTCGGACGCTTATCTATACTGGGTTCATTATGGCCGTGGTGTGCAGTGGACAGTAAAAGTGTGCTTCCTCAGAGGGTTTTTACTGCTCTTCATCCCTATACTGTGGCATTGATCTGACACAGGGAAAGCACTCGGGGGTGTTCACACACAGGGGGCGTTGTTCTGGATTTGGAAATGCACAGCTCTCAGGGTTTATTCTGAATCTTGCGTCTCACAGAACACAGTTCCAGCGTTCCACACTCCACTGTTCCAACTCCTGCTTTCATTGCCCACCTTAGCCTCACGTTCTGTTGCTGTTTTCTTGCTTAATTCCATTCCGTTCTTAATTATAAGGTGCATCTACACAGTGGACATTTTCAACCTAGAAACAGCTCCCTGTCGTCCAGGGTTGGATGTGATTACGTGGATCTGAAGATTCAAAATGTCCCTGAAATCAGAAGAACGTTGTGGAAGTCAATGTTTATATTGTACCACAAGCTAGTTCTGCACTGTGATTGGCTGAGAGACGTTCCAGCAGCGCCAATGTTGCACGAAAATATAACTCTGAACCCAATCTTCAGGTCTTACTCTGCAATTTACACGTAACCTAGCAACAGTGACTGATTGAAAGTGACTCTTTACATGGAACTGGTTAGTTTCCCATTCACACACCTAATTTTATACAGTTCAGCGCAATAGATTTATATATTTATATAATTCTTGGTGAGAACAGGCAGTTTGTTCCTGATTGGCTAATGCAGTACCTCCTGCTGCTCTGTCTTCTCACTGAACAAACTGCTTGTGTTTATGTCATGACTTCAATCTGTGGATTACTGCAGCCACTCGTTCCCTCTCCGTTACAAATGGCACTGGCAAAACTGACCAAACGTTGGAAGCTCTCTGTGCATATCCTCCAACAGAAACACATTTCAGAACCAAAAACAGTTAGCTCCCAGCTGGAGCCAAAGAATAATAGGTTCTTCAGCAGGAACTAGTCGAGCTAAAGAAGCTCCAGAAAGAGCTCAGAGACTCAAATGAAGCACTGTCGCCCAGAGGAGCTGGACGGGGTCATTTGAAGCATGTTTTATTGTCCTTGATGTTGGGCTGGGAAAAAGACTCACAAAATCCAGATGGATCTGTGTATGTTTTTGTTTTGAAATGTGAAAGTGGAAAATAGGAAATGACCTGTTATCTGATTTCTAATTTGAAAGAAAACCACAAGGAAATAAAAACAGGAAAATGCTCAATCTGTGTGTTTTTATTGGGGCTGTAGTCAGCGCTTCTCGAGGTGTGTTTAGCTTTAAGCAACTTTTCTCAGTTTTAATCTTGGGCAGTGTGTCATATACGGCTCTGTCCTGACTCTATCCATTTATCTCTGGCTCTGGCGCTGAATTCAGCAAACACTAATGTACCCCACTGATGACGTATCTTTGGTTCCTATCAGAACTAGTGGAAACACCAAGTTTCTAAGAGTCCCGAACGACACCGCTTCAAGAACCAGAGAACCTCCTCCCCATCACTCATAGTGATGCTAGCTAATGCAGTGTTGCTAACATAACAAAACTGTGTAGTTAGCACTCTCCTCCAAGTGTGTTGAGCCACACTGTTATATTTTATTAGATGCAGATCAGAAAGCTGTAATTGGTCGACGTCAGATGTGTCAAAGGAAATGTGTTAATTTACAGAAAAACTGCATTATTTTTGATGAATCTTTTGTCTCAAACATTATTTATAGAATTAGAATCATGTTATTGGCCACTGCGCTGCACACAGAGGAATTTGTTCTCCGCGTTTAACCCAATCCGCATTTAACACACACACTAGTGAACACTAGGGGGCGGTGAGCAATGCCCGGAGCGGTGGCCAGCCCTAGCCACGGTGCCCAGGGAGCAGCTGGGGGTTAGAACCAGCAACCCTCCTGTTACACGCCCAGTTCCTTCACCACCAGGCCACGGCGGCCCCTGCACAAACAATGTGTTCTTCAGTTACGGCACGTACCAGAACGTCGGTAATGACGGATTAGAGTGGGTTTTTATCATAAAATATATTGAGTGTTCTGAACTCTAACTTTCCTTTTTGAATCCGTCAACTGCCTCCTCCTCCTTTATGAGGTTTCTGGTTGAACTTTTTTGAAAGTTGGAGTGCTTTTGACAAACAGCAGAGAGAGGGGGCTCATAACACACGAGACATACACGAGACACACACGAGACATACACGAGACACACATGAGATATACACGAGACACACACGAGACACACACGAGACGCACACGAGACGCACAAGAGACACACACACGAGACACACATGAGACGCACAAGAGACGCACACAAGACACACACGAGACACACACGAGACGCACACGAGATGCACACAAGACACACATGAGACGCCCAGTGCGAGAAACACATCTCTCTCATTGAAAACAATGGAGAATATGCAGCTCAGGCCTCAGACACCGTGCACACAGTGTGAACTCCCCCTTAAAAAGCACTTAGTGTGAGTGTGTGTGTGTGTGTGCGTGTGTGTGTGTGTGTGTGGAGTAATTCTTATGCGCTGATAAGGAGCTTACAGACAGAATGTATTCCATTCTGAGCACAGCTAATTAATTCTAACAAGCGTATATAGAACACTCACCTGGATCAGACGGGAATGAGAAAGAGAGAGAGAGAGAGCAAGAGAGAGAGAGAGAGAGAGAGAGAGAGAGAGAGAGAGAGAGAGAGAGAGAGAGAGAGGGAGAGAGAGAGAGAGAGAATACTCCCATTAATGTGTGGAAACATTAAAGGAATGTAATACAAACCAAGTCATGTCTTTAAGTCATGTGTTTTGCCAGAGGAGAGGACACAACTAATTTATACTCTACATGTGTCTGACAGATAGAGAGAGAGAGGGAGAGAGAGAGAGAGGGAGAGAGAGAGAGAGGTGAGGGTGAACGAGAGGGTAGAGACAGAGGAAAATGTAAGATAAAGAGAGGAAGACAGAAAGAGCAGGAGAGGAGAGAGGTAGACACGTCATGACGTCAGAGTCTGGGAAAATGCTTAAGACTCTCTTTCATCTCATCAGTTTTTTATCATCTCTCTCACTCTCTTCAGACCTCTCTGACTCTGTCGCTCTCGGCACATCCTGCATCCCACGTCTTTTCTCATCTGTGTGTTTTCATCTCTCTCTCTCTCATTCTTTCTCTTTTATATGTCTTTTGCTTGTTTGTGTATCTCTCTGCACTTCTTCTCCTCTTCCTTTTTCTCTCCCTCTTTTCTCTGATGCTTCACTCTTTCTATCTGTCATTCTTGCTTCCCTTTAATTGCTCTCCTCTATTTCTTTTGCTCTCTCTCTCTCTCTCTCTCTCATCTTTTCTCCCACTCTCTTTCTTGTACTTCTCCTTGTCTGCTTTTCTTTTTTGCTGTCTCTTTCTAATCTGCTTATCCTCTGTGTGTGTGTGTGTGAGAGAGAGAGAGAGAGAGAGAGAAAGAGAGAGAGAGAGAGAGAGAGAGAGAGAGAGGAGCAGTGTCTGTGTTCTCTCTCTTTGTGTCACATTCATTCACTTCCCAGATTAGAAACGCTTATTTCAACCTCTTTGTCTCAGCCCACAGCGCAGAGACACCACTGAATCTCACACACACACACACACACACACACACACACACACACACACACACACACACACACACAGGTAGGTATGGAGTCTCACACATAGTATGTATGTACACAGTCTCTGTCTCTGTCTCTCTCTCTCTCTCTCTCTCTCTCTCTCTCTCTCACACACACACACACACACACACGCACACACACACGCACACACACACATTGACACTTAGCCTATGAAAGCTGTCAGCACATTAAAATGAGACAAGCTTTCAGTATCCCATCATTAATACACTCATGATCACACTCACCGGTACACACACTTACCGATACACACACTCACCGGTACACACACTCACCGATACACACACTCACCGGTACACACACTCACCGGTACACACACTCACCGGTACACAAACTCACCGATACACACACTCACCGGTACACACACTCACCGGTACACACACTCACCGGTACACACACTCACCGGTACACACACTCACCGGTACACACACTCACTGGTACACACACTCACCGATACACACACTCACCGGTACACACACTCACTCTCATTCTCTGTCACACACTGATTAACCTCTTACTGATATACACCTACCAGCCATAACATTATAACCACCTCTGCACTCTCTGTCCATTCTCTCAGCTCCACGGACCACACAGGAGCCCTTTAGAGCTCTACAGTTACACACCGTAGTCCATCTGAGCCACAGAGCAGGTGTGATGTGGTGGTGGATCATTCTCAGCGTTGCAGTGACACTGACGTGGTGGTGGTGTGTTAGTGTGTGTTGTGCTGGTGTAGAGTGGATCAGACACAGCAGTGCTGCTGGAGGTTTTAAACCCTGTGTCCACTCTCTGTCCACTCTGTGAGACACTCCTCCCTCGTTGGTCCACCTTGTAGATGTAGAGTCAGAGACAGTAGCTCATCTGTCGCTGCACAGTGTGTGTCGCTCGT